>NC_139555.1:111679002-111786502 GCF_965112155.1 Podarcis liolepis | reverse complement strand
TATCTCGATGGCTTCCATGATTATTCTCTTGTGGTGATGTTCCATGTTAAAGAGCAATTTGGAATCTGCAAAATTAATTTCGTGTCCTGTTTCTTTCATGTGTTGGAAAAGAGAGGAAGATTTTTCTTCTTTTTTGACGGCATTCTTGTGTTCTGCGATACGTGCATTTATTCGTCTGTTTGTTTGTCCAATGTACGTGGCTGGGCAGACTTTGCAGGGTATTTCATAGACCCCTTGGTTTTCCAACTGGATTTTATCTTTGGGGTTTCTGAGGATATTGGCTATTTTTTGGTTGGTGCAAAAGGCTGTTTTGATATTGTGTTTATGGAGGATTTTGCTAATTTTATCTGTAGTGCCCTTGATATAAGGAAGGAGGGCCATGCCATTGTTTTCTTCCGTGTCTTGGTTTTTGGGGGGTGTTTCTTTTTGGATTAGCTTCTTAACCCTGTTTTGCTGGTATCCATTGGCGATTAACACATTTGAGAGATTCTGTAACTCAGTTGTCAAGTGGTCTTTGTCAGCCAGGCGTTTGGTTCTGGAGATGAGGGTCTTGGCTACGGAGTTTATTTGTGCAGGGTGGTGGTGTGATTGAGCATGTAAGTAGCGGTTGGTGTGTGTTTTTTTCCGGTAGATAGTGTGTCCTAGGGAGCCATCAGGTTTTTTGTAGATTAGGACGTCAAGGAAGGGAAGCTGGTTGTTGGCTTCTATTTCCATAGTGAATTGTATTTTGGGGTGTAGGCTGTTGAGATGTGTGAGGAAGCTATCTAGTTTTTCTTTCCCGTGTGGCCAAATTACAAAGGTGTCGTCAACATATCTGAGCCAAAGTTTGGGTTTGTGTTCTGACTTGTCTAAAGCATTGGTTTCAAAGTGTTCCATGTACAGATTTGCGATGACCGGTGAGAGGGGTGATCCCATAGGTGCTCCTTCTATCTGTTTGTATCTTTGTCCATTGTGGATGAAGTACGTGTTGGTTAGGCAGTGGTTGGTCAGGTCCAGGATGTATTCGGGGGGATTGTATTTGTTTTGAATGGCTGTCAAGGCTTCATTAATGGGCACTTGTGTGAAGAGAGATACAACATCGAAGCTCACAAGTAGGTCATCGGGATGTAGGTTTTGCTTCTTTATTGTTTCTATGAACTGGAAGGAGTTTGTAACGTGTGAAGAGATGGATTCTGCATAGGGCTGAAGTTGCTTAGCGAGAAATTTAGCGAGATTTTGTAGAGGTGAGCCTATGGAGCTGACTATTGGTCTGAGTGGTGTTCCTTCTTTGTGTATCTTGGGGAGGCCGTAGAGTTTGGGGCATCTGGATGATTTTTCTCTGGGGATGATTCTTAGCTGGATTTCTTCACTGATAGGAGAGGCTTTTATTTTGGATTTGGTGGTTTTTTCCAGATAGGTGGTGGGATCTGTTTTTATAGGTTGGTAGGTAGGGTCTTGGAGTAGATTTGATAGTTTTGCTTGGTAGTCCGATGTGTTCATCACAACAGTGGCATTACCTTTGTCTGCTGGGAGAATGATTATGTTGTTGTCTTTCCTCAGGTTGGTGAGTGCTTTCTGTTCTTCTTTGTGTAAATTGCTTCTGGGTGGTTTGCTGGAGCAGAGGATGTTGGTGACTTCAAGTCTGATTTTATTGGCTTCATCTGGGTTGATTTTGGTTAGGCTAGCTTCGACTCCGCATATGATGTTTTCCGTGGGGATGCGTCTCGGGGTAACTGCAAAGTTGAAACCTTTGGAGAGTACTTTGGTTTCAGTTGAGGTGAGGATCCTGTCTGATATGTTATGTACTGTTTGTTTCATGGGTTGTTGTGGAGGGTGGCTGGGCTTCTGGCGTCTCTCTAGTTTGTGGAGTTTGTTGGTGTGTGTGTCTGTCTTATGTGAGGTCTCAGTTTCAGCTCTCCAGACGGCTAGTTGTTTGCATTTGTCCCAGAGTGCAGGGTGGATTTTGTTACAGAGTTTGAGGTGAAGAGTGAGCAGATCTTTGTTGGTTTGGTTTAGTAGGTATCTTTTCTTATGTAGTTCGTTTCTGATTAGGGATAGTTCAGTTCGTTTCAGGATCCTTTCGGTAGCTGGGGTTTTAGAGTGGAATTTAAGTTGGAAGCATGTGGGAATTAAGTTGTTGTCTCGGCAGTTGCGTAGGAACAAGAGATCACATAAGATGGTGGCTCTTCGGATTTCTAGTTTCTCGTAGGTTCTTGTCAGCTGGAAGGTTTCCTCCCCGTAGAGGTGAGATATTTGTTTTCGTAGATTTTCACGGGTACAGGAATGCAGGTTTTGGTGTCCTCGGGTGTCTTCCCGTGTAAAAGTTGGGGTGTCTAGGCGACGTTTCGACGAGGTCTCACTCGTCATCTTCAGGCTGGTGCTTTCGGCTTCTTGTTACTGGAACAGAGCGGGATCTCAGTGTTTGAGTTCCTATAAATACTGTAGAGGGGTGTGGTGTATTGCCTCAAAAGTTCTGGGCAGAGGGGAAGTTCCCAGGCTAGTGTTCTTTTCTTCTTTTGTTCCTTAATTACTTAATTAACAGAAAGCACTCACCAACCTGAGGAAAGACAACAACATAATCATTCTCCCAGCAGACAAAGGTAATGCCACTGTTGTGATGAACACATCGGACTACCAAGCAAAACTATCAAATCTACTCCAAGACCCTACCTACCAACCTATAAAAACAGATCCCACCACCTATCTGGAAAAAACCACCAAATCCAAAATAAAAGCCTCTCCTATCAGTGAAGAAATCCAGCTAAGAATCATCCCCAGAGAAAAATCATCCAGATGCCCCAAACTCTACGGCCTCCCCAAGATACACAAAGAAGGAACACCACTCAGACCAATAGTCAGCTCCATAGGCTCACCTCTACAAAATCTCGCTAAATTTCTCGCTAAGCAACTTCAGCCCTATGCAGAATCCATCTCTTCACACGTTACAAACTCCTTCCAGTTCATAGAAACAATAAAGAAGCAAAACCTACATCCCGATGACCTACTTGTGAGCTTCGATGTTGTATCTCTCTTCACACAAGTGCCCATTAATGAAGCCTTGACAGCCATTCAAAACAAATACAATCCCCCCGAATACATCCTGGACCTGACCAACCACTGCCTAACCAACACGTACTTCATCCACAATGGACAAAGATACAAACAGATAGAAGGAGCACCTATGGGATCACCCCTCTCACCGGTCATCGCAAATCTGTACATGGAACACTTTGAAACCAATGCTTTAGACAAGTCAGAACACAAACCCAAACTTTGGCTCAGATATGTTGACGACACCTTTGTAATTTGGCCACACGGGAAAGAAAAACTAGATAGCTTCCTCACACATCTCAACAGCCTACACCCCAAAATACAATTCACTATGGAAATAGAAGCCAACAACCAGCTTCCCTTCCTTGACGTCCTAATCTACAAAAAACCTGATGGCTCCCTAGGACACACTATCTACCGGAAAAAAACACACACCAACCGCTACTTACATGCTCAATCACACCACCACCCTGCACAAATAAACTCCGTAGCCAAGACCCTCATCTCCAGAACCAAACGCCTGGCTGACAAAGACCACTTGACAATTGAGTTACAGAATCTCTCAAATGTGTTAATCGCCAATGGATACCAGCAAAACAGGGTTAAGAAGCTAATCCAAAAAGAAACACCCCCCAAAAACCAAGACACGGAAGAAAACAATGGCATGGCCCTCCTTCCTTATATCAAGGGCACTACAGATAAAATTAGCAAAATCCTCCATAAACACAATATCAAAACAGCCTTTTGCACCAACCAAAAAATAGCCAATATCCTCAGAAACCCCAAAGATAAAATCCAGTTGGAAAACCAAGGGGTCTATGAAATACCCTGCAAAGTCTGCCCAGCCACGTACATTGGACAAACAAACAGACGAATAAATGCACGTATCGCAGAACACAAGAATGCCGTCAAAAAAGAAGAAAAATCTTCCTCTCTTTTCCAACACATGAAAGAAACAGGACACGAAATTAATTTTGCAGATTCCAAATTGCTCTTTAACATGGAACATCACCACAAGAGAATAATCATGGAAGCCATCGAGATAGAGAAACACCCTCACAACATGAACAAGCGTGACGACACGTCCCGCCTGCCAGACATCTGGAAATTAGCCCTCCCCACAAAAACCGACACCAGATCCAGAGGCACACAGAACGCCACCACCAATCAACCACACCAGACCCAAACCCAGACCCTCTCCACAGATAAATTACAGACACCATCCAGTAACCAAACCATAGTGGCACCTCCGGATGCTGCACCCCCCTGCAATCCCTACACAGATCTGGCTGGCACAGGGCACAAAACCACAGCTCGCCCCTATACACGAAGCCAAGCCAAAGCACAACTAAGTGCAGTACAGCCATCTTCCCAGAAAAACTCTTCACAAATTCAAGAGGTCAAGACACGAAGGCTTTAGCAACTAATCCACACCTAATGACCCACCTAAGTGGTACTCAGAATATCACTCAAGAAATCACTCAAGATATCCCTCAAGTAATTAAGGAACAAAAGAAGAAAAGAACACTAGCCTGGGAACTTCCCCTCTGCCCAGAACTTTTGAGGCAATACACCACACCCCTCTACAGTATTTATAGGAACTCAAACACTGAGATCCCGCTCTGTTCCAGTAACAAGAAGCCGAAAGCACCAGCCTGAAGATGACGAGTGAGACCTCGTCGAAACGTCGCCTAGACACCCCAACTTTTACACGGGAAGACACCCGAGGACACCAAAACCTGCATTCCTGTACCCGTGAAAATCTACGAAAACATATATATATATATATATATATATATATATATATATATATACATACACACTCTGTGTGTGTGTGTGTGTGTGTATATATATAAAATTAGATTTTCTGTTTTACAATTTAATATACTCATTTAAGGGACGTGGGTGGCACTGTGGGTTAAACCACAGAGCCTAGGACTAGGCAATCAGAAGGTCAGCGGTTCGAATCCCCGTGACGGGGTGAGCTCCCGTTATTCGGTCCCTGCTCCTGCCAACCTAGCAGTTCGCAAGCACGTCAAAATGCAAGTAGATAAATAGGTACCGCTCCAGTGGGAAGGTAAATGGCATTTCCGTGCACTGCTCTGGTTCGCCAGAAGCGGCTTAGTCATGCTGGCCACATGACCTGGAAGCTGTACGCCGGCTCCCTCGGCCAATAAAGCGAGATGAGCGCCGCAACCCCAGAGTTGTCCGTGACTGGACCTAATGGTCAGGGGTCCCTTTACCTTTACCCTCATTTAAACAACCTTACATTGTCAATGACTTCCCTTCTCTTTCCGTGGTTCATTTTGCATACCATAAACCCCTGCATACTTTACATGAACTAAACCATTCAGTATTCCATTGTTACAGCCATCAAAACTTATTTACACTGTTGAATTTACCTTCATGCTGCCATCATTTTCAAGTGTACACCATTTCCCCCCATATATTCAGTAAACATTTCCCAATCTTCTTTCAACATACGTTCTTCTTGTTCTCTTATGCCATACGTTAAATCTGCAAGCTGGGCGTATTCCATCAGCTTAAGTTGCCATTCTTCTTTAGTTTGGGCCCTTTGGGCAAAGGGGGCAAAGATCCCATGGGTTGTTCTCTCTATTTCCCCATGTCCAGGTGTAAGAGCCGTTGCTTACATGGCATTGTTTATGCCAAAGAGGGAGACACTGAGGTCCAGCGCTGAGGGCCTTCTGGCGGTTCCCTCGCTGCGAGGTTACAGGGAACCAGGAAGAGGGCCTTCTCGGTAGTGGCGCCTGCCCTGTGGAACGCCCTCCCAGCAGATGTCAAGGCAATAAACAACTATTTTACTTTTAAAAGACAACTGAAGGCGGCCCTGTTTAGGAAAGTTTTTAAGGTCTGATGCTATATTGTTTTTAATATTCAATGGAAGCCACCCAGAGTGGCTGGGGAAACCCAGCCAGATGGGCAGGGTATGTATGTACATACGTACGTATGTATGTATGTATGTATGTATAAATAAATAAATAAATATAATTATATCAGGCTTCGGGTTTGTTTGAAGAACAAAGGGACTTTAGTAAAAACAAGGAAACAAACCTTCACAGGGACACCCACACGACCCAAAACAGCCCCATGGAGACTAAGAACGCTCTGTAGCCATGGAATACCGGCAGACTGTGGGCATTTTGGGGTGGATGGGAGAAAACTCAGGTGGGAGAGGAGAAACGGAATGGAGTATCTAGAGAAGGGCCTGGCTGACATGGCTGGCACAGTGAGCACTCACACTACAGCCTCGTGCGCAGGTTTAAGCTTGCGCCCCCTGAAAAAAGGGGGAAGAGATTATCCCTCTTGTCAACACCTCCTGATCCTCAAATGTCTCTCCTCCCGGATGAGACCCAAATACTCCAAGTGGGGAAGCACCAACACATTCTTCTTTCCCTTCCTGTTCCAAGGAGAGCCAGGGCATGAGGCTGCCTGAATGCCCACAGCTGATCCCTCTCATTGAAGGAAGCAAGCCATCCTATCCCAGAGCGTCTCATGCAGCCTGAGTACTCTACCTTGGGCAGACGCACCAACAGCACCACCTAGAGGCACTGGGTGATACTGTCTAGCCCACGGGTCAGTCAACTCCAAAACTACGGCCACTCTCCGAGAGGGCAGAGCTCCGCACCACCGTTCCCCAGATCCCCCCCCCCCAAAATCGGCACCTGTATGAGTTCCCGGGTCTCCTGTAGCTCTCGGACCACGTGATAATACTCCTCTAAGTCGCCAAGCTGTCCCGACAGATCTGAGGCTTCCATGTTGGCCAAGACGCAGCTCAGTTGGGCAATCCTGTGTTCGTGGACCTAGGAGGGAAGGGGGTCAGGGAAGGTGGAGCGATGTGAAGAGGGAAAGCCCCAGACGCAAGACATAAGGGAGCCTGGACAGACAGCACCCGCAGGTTAGCAGAGGACGCGTCCTTGGCAATCAGAATGCTTCTAGCTTCATTCCCTGGCAGCAGGCAGACAACACTGGGCAAAATGGAGTACAGTGGTGCCTCGCAAGACGAAAAGAATCCGTTCCGCGAGTCTCTTCGTCTTGCGGTTTTTTCGTCTTGCGAAGCAAGCCCATTAGCGGCTTAGCGGATCAGCGGCTTAGCGGATCAGCTGATAAGCGGCTTAGCGGCTTAGGATCAGATGATAAGCGGCTTAGCGGCTTGGGGAAAAGGGGGGGGGAGGGGAAAAACCCCGCAGGAACTCGCAAGACATTTTCGTCTTGCGAAGCAAGCCCATAGGAAATTCGCTTTGCGAAGCACCTCCAAAACGGAAAACCCTTTCGTCTAGCAGGTTTTCCGTCTTGCGAGGCATTCGTCTTGCGGGGCACCACTGTAATTGCCTGATCCACTTATAAAATTCTCATGTGTACACCATGCTGATCTTCAATCAGCTGTTTCTTCCCCACGTTCCCGACTCGGTCTGACCCTTATGTTTCCCTCCCCTTATGGTCTTGATTTATCAGCTACTTTAAAATGAGGCTGCATTTTAAATTGCATTTTAACCTGTATTTTAAATTGGTTTTTCCCCCCTTTCCCCCTATTATGTTTTTACTGTGATTTTATTGGTGTTAGCCGCCCTGAGCCTAGCTCTGGCCAGGGAGGGCGGGGTATAAATAAAATTTATTATTATTTATTATTATTATCTGGCTTCTTACATATTTGCATGCAGACCTCCATCAAACATGGAAGGGGAGCCTGCAGCCCTGCAAACGTTATTGGACTCCCAAGCCTCCCATCAGCCAGGATAGCTGTCCAGGAATTATGGGAGTTGTCCAGCAACATCCAGGGAGGCATAAATTCCTAGCCCTGATCTACAATTCCCCTCTTATTCCTTTGCTCCTCCCATACAGCCTTGGACCTGTAGGGTGTGTGTGTGTGTGTGTGTGTGTGTGTTGTGATAGGAATTTTGAGGTCTTAGATATATGGTAGTGTTCATAAGTGTACCAACCAAGCACGTACATAGATCAGCACAGGAAGACCGACCTGGAACCATTTTGATTCCTAAACTGAGCAAATGTTTTCCCTGCAAGGAGGGAGGAGGGTCAGGGAGCCTTCCCATTGTCTCAGGAATTGAGTAATCAGCATTTTAATGGGTGACAGACTATCAGGAAAGACAATCAGGAAAGGCAAGCAGATAACCTGGCAAACAGGAAAAACAACATTCAAATTTCTGTTTTAGACCGCCTTTTCTGTGATGTAGGTATGGTGTATCTGGGAGGTGGTCTTAGGTTACACCCCTTCTGTGAGGTATGTATGATGTTTCTGGGGGTGGTCTTGATCTACAGGGTGGCAATTTCAAAAGTCTTTGTAAGACCTTGCGCACCATTGTTCTGGGTTCCTCCTAGAATCATAGAATCACAGAGTTGGAAGAGACCACAAGGGCCATCGAGTCTAACCCCCTGCCAAGCAGGAAACACCATCAGAGCACACCTATAGAATCATAGAATCATAGAGTTGGAAGACTCCTCCCTCCTTCGTCTGGTGAGTGAGGACACTGTTGCAACAGATCAATAAAGATCAGGCTTACTAGCTGCTTTGCTTCTCAATATTCTCTGGTTGGCCTCTGTTATTTTCTCCTACCAATAGGGAACCCACTTAAGGACTCTATATGGGCTCTTGTGTCCCCCATAAGGGAAAAGGGCAATTTTTGTTTACAACAGTGTTTAAGATCCTTACATGACAGGAGTTCCGGCTGCTGCCCAACTCATGCCCTGGACTTTCCAAGTGTCCTCAAGTCAGATCTGGTTACGACACCTGTCCTTTCTTCTGTTCCCCAGGGAGCCACATACTGGTTGGCCACAGAGGAATGGTGGGAGACCCCAGCTGGGGAACCCTCAAGGGAAGAAGGTGGCACAGTGCCCAGGGAGTGGTGGTGGTGGGACAACCATGCGTGGTCAGGCCAAGAAGAGGGCGCAGACTGGGAAGAGGCGGGTTGGAAGCTAAAGGGGTAACAAGGCTTCGTGAGCTGAGAGGAGTCTGCGGCAGAGAGAAGTCCAGAATCAGTAGAGGCTGGAGAGGAGGGGCGTGTGCAATGAGTCTGGCTGGGGAAGAGGCACGGGTGTCTCCCCTCCATGCTTGTCTCCCATAACAAGCAGAGGCATGAAAAGGGCAGAGGAGAGCTTGGTGATGCACAGGCAAAGTCTCAGATTGCTGGGAAATAAACTGGGGTGGGGGTGGCCACTTAGGCAGCTGTGGGGTCCTTCAGTCCCAGCACCTGTTTGATGAGAGCAAGACCTACTAGAGATGAGTTACTGTGCTCATTAGGCTTGACACTCCTGTGCGGAACATAATTTTGTTAATAAAGATTTAACTCCAACTTGCACGGCGTGGTGTGACTAGCTGCCGGCTCGCTTCTGACACCCACTCTCTCCAGAGACCTACCTTGCTGTCCTTCCGGGTGTGGAACTCGGAGAAGCTCCTCTTCATCATGTCCTCCACGCGAAGGGCTTCTACTCTCAGCAGGTTGAGGATCATGGTGTAGGTGAGGCGGAACTGGGACTGCAACTGGGTGGGTTTGCCCTGGAGGGATAGAGGAGGAGAGTTGGGAGAGGAAGGCAGCAAAGCTGTTTTTCCCAAATGCCTCTGCTCTCACAGGTTTCGCATCGGGGGCCTCTGCCTTGCTGGACTGGGGGGGGGGGCATTTGCCTGAACCAGCTACAGGGTTCTTCTTCATGACCTTAAGGCCCTTCTAGGAAGCCTATATACCAACAAGCAGTAATAATAAAATTAATAATAATAATAATTTATTATTTCTACCCTGCCCACCTGGCTGTAGAAATCCATCTGGCTGTGTCTCCATTGCGGTTTTGCAGGTGCACAGAAAATGGCACTGGGAGCAGTGAATTCAGCTTCTGGAGAATCCCCGTATCTGTTTAAAAGCAGCAGCCAAGTTTCTAGCTCTTATGGCTGAATGGAAGCAATGCCTGCTACTATCTCCAAAGCTAGAGAGAGAGATGGCTGGCTGATGCTTCTAGGGCACAAGAGCAAGACACGGATGCTGATTTCTTTCCCTTGTGTTGTGCATAGGCAAAGGTAAAGGGATCCCTGACCATTAGGTCCAGTTGTGGCCGACTCTGGGGTTGCGGCGCTCATCTCGCTTTATTGGCCGAGGGAGCCGGCGTACAGCTTCCGGGTCATGTGGC
Source organism: Podarcis liolepis (assembly GCF_965112155.1). Classification (NCBI taxonomy): domain Eukaryota; kingdom Metazoa; phylum Chordata; class Lepidosauria; order Squamata; family Lacertidae; genus Podarcis; species Podarcis liolepis. The sequence continues at coordinate 111,776,320 of NC_139555.1, read as the reverse complement.
CAGCAGGACTAAGCCGCTCCTGGCAAACCAGAGTAGCGCACGGAAACGATGTTTACCTTCCCACCAGAGCAGTACCTATTTATCTACTTGCACTTTGACGTGCTTTCGAACTGCTAGGTTGGCAGGAGCAGGGACCGAGCAACGGGAACTCACCCCGTAGCAGGGATTCAAACCACCAACCTTCTGATCGGCAAGTCCTAGGCTCTGTGGTTTAACCCACAGCGCCACCCTTGTGTTGTGCATAAACTTTGGCTAAATGAGGATGATTGCGAGAAGACTCAAATCGGTCTTGGTATGTTTGTGGATTATGCCAAATGGTAAAAATCGGCAGAATTTACGCAGAGCGAAAGCAATACAGATTTACTCACCTTGCAGAAAATTCACACAAGCATAGAAATGGCTTTTAAAAATGGATTGTGCTAAATAAACTATAGTGGTACCTCAGGTTAAGTACTTAATTCGTTCCGGAGGTCCGTTCTTAACCTGAAACTGTTCTTAACCTGAAGCACCACTTTAGCTAATGGGGCCTCCTGCTGCTGCCGCGCCACCGGAGCACGATTTCTGTTCTCATCCTGAAGCAAATTTCTTAACCTGGAGCACTATTACTAGGTTAGCGGAGTCTGTAACCTGAAGCGTATGTAACCTGAAGCGTATGTAACCCGAGGTACCACTGTATTTACTTATTGCATTTATATATCACCCTTTCCGTCAAGGAGGAGCACACAGTCCTCCTCCTCCTCCCCATTTTATCTTCACAACAACCCTGAAAGGTAGTTTTGACTGAGAGTGAGTGGCTGGCCCAAAATCCCCCAGTGAGCTTTGTGATCAAGCCGTGATTTGAACCTGGTCTTCCGGGTCCTAGTCTAACCATGTTGATCAGCTAAAGTAGCTAAGAACAACTTCTAAGGTCAGAAGCCTCGAAATACCAGTTGCTGAGACCAAAGAGATTCTGGTGGTCCTGCCCTCCTTGCAAGCTCTGGATTACATTTAGGCTTGACCCAGAAGGAAAGCTCTTACAAGACGTTATTTCAGCCCTGACACCCCATTGCAGAATAATCTGGTGCAACAGGGATGGGAAACGGTTTGTGGGCATTTGTGTGCCTAACTCACCAACATCATCCGGTGAAGATCAGCCATCTCGGGTGCTTGGTTTTTGCACAAGATGATGACCATCCCCGTGGTGTCGAGACCTCGGCGTCCGGCTCGGCCTGCCATCTGGATGTACTCCGCTGCACGAGAAAGAAACATGCACTTAGATGTTAGGATTCCTGCTCCGTGATTGCAGTCATGGGATTGTTGTCTGTCACATGACGCTATATGTTTTGACTCCACAAAGTAGCAAGTGACGGAGACAGGATGTTTGCGTTACTGTGTTCCGTGAAGTGGGACTATTGTCCTTTGTCCTTTTTCTCTTTGCTGTCTGATGCTAGAGAGAGAGGGAGCCATGTTGCAGTGCTCCGTGTGTGTTTATATGTAAATAGATTAGCCAAAATGCTGAGTTGCTGAGGCCTGTTACGCAACTGTGCAAACTCTGCAGATCCCTAAGTGTGCCGGTGTCGGTTGGCATTAGTCGCTTTGATGTTTGGGCAGAAGAAAGCTTTTGAAGCTCCCAAACGAAAGACCAGGAGGGAGAGAACATGCCAGTTGGGCATGTGTCTCTACCAGGGTCCTACTCGAGTCATTAGGGTCCTACTCCTGTCATTAGATGGTTGGCACTGCGGTCAAAAGGGGCTCTTCAGTAAGTAATGGTTGCCAACTAGGAATCTATCCAGGCGGACAACAGTTCCTGCCTCAGCACCTGGGGTGAATGGCAGCTTGCTACCAGGTGAATCAATGAGCAACACCATGTCCGTATATTGCCGCTGATACTAGACTTGCCGCTTGTAAGGTGAGACCTGCAACTGGGAGCTTTGTAATTTATTGCAGGATGGGAGGAGCAACATTGCATGTACATCCCCAGTCTTAACATTTGGCCAGAAAGGAAGATGAGCAGCCACCACAGATCTGGCCTCACTCCTCTTTCTCCTGCAGCAAGACAGCCAAGCTATCGCTGCTTGGGTGCCCACCATAAAAGCTATCTAGAAGAGCTTGTACATCCCAGATTGGAACGGAGTCAGATGAAGCTGCGCTGAGAAAAAGACAGTTGGGAAAATATATACAGTGGTACCTCGGGTTAAGAACTTAATTCGTTCTGGAGGTCTGTTCTTAAGCTAAAACTGTTCTTAACCTGAAGCACCACTTTAGCTAATGGGGCCTCCTGCTGCCGCCGCACCATTTCTGTTCTCATCCTGAGGTAAAGTTCTTAACCCAAGGTACTATTTCTGGGTTAGCGGAGTCTGTAACCCGAAGCGTACGTAACCTGAAGCGTATGTAACCCGAGGTACCACTGCACTAACAAAGCAGTATCCGACGGATGAAAGTATATGATGTTTGACACGATTGCGAATCGTGGACTCAGGGAACGGAATTATAAAGCGTCAAAATTGAGATGTGGAAAATATGGAAACAACGAGGAGAGGCAGGACTGAGATGTGGAGATATGCTTCAGAGATCCAGACCGTGGGGAGCCCCAAAAAATAATAATTATAATTTGGACTATAATTTGGTCTTTTTATTTTAGTTTTTTTATTTTAATTGGAGTATTATGATTGGAATATTAATTGGATGTTTTTTATTGGAAAATCAATAAAAATAATTTAAAAAAAGAAAGAAGAAGAGCTTGTTCAACAGTGGAACAGACTCCCTTGGAAACTCCCCTTCACAAAATTAATGAATGTTAGAATGATGTTTGATTGAAGTGGTTTTTAGCTGTAATGATATAAAAGAATATGGAAAAATTGGATTTTTAAATAGGTAAAAATTTAATGTTATAATATATTAAAGATCAGGATAATAAAGAGGGAAAGAAATTGCTGAATTAACTAATTGAATTGGAACACAAAAAAGGGAGGTATGAGGAGGTCAGGGAAACAAGGATATGAATGTAAGGTATGGAAAGATTGATTTATTATTTATTATTTTTTATTTTTCTTTGTAAGTGTTTTTACTTTTTTATTCTGTATTTTTCTTGTATTTTTATTTTTGTCTTTTATTTTTGTATTTCTTGCTTTTATGTAATTCTTTTTTCAGAAACTTTAATAAATATTATTAAAAAAAGAAGAAGGAAACTCTCCTTCACTGGAGGTTTTTAAGCAGAGGTTGGGTGGCCAGCTGTCCTGCATGCTTCAGCTGAGATCCCTGCATTGCAGGGAGCTGGACTAGATGGCCTCGGGGTCCCTTCCAACACTACAATTCTTTAAGAAGCTAGAGAATAAAATGTGGGTAGAAAACCCCACAGAGGAATGGGGGGGGGCAGGGAAATGATTAAATATGGAAGGAAAGCAAGCATTAAGGCCAGGGAGGTACTTTGCCACTGCGGTCTGCAAAACAGGTGCACGTGAAAGTTGCCTGCCCTCCTCCCGCATTCCCTGTTACCTGGCACCAGATCCCGGAAGTTTGTGCCGTCGTGTTTGCGGATCGAATCAAAGACCACTGTCCTTGCCGGCATGTTCACTCCCATGGCGAAAGTCTCAGTGGCAAAGAGGATCTGAATCAAGAACGACAGAGAAAAATGGGTGTCAAGTTGCTCCTTGTGTTTGTCCCCTGCCCACTGTCGGCTTCGCCTTTGAGCCGGTGCCAACGACTGGGCTCAACCTCTTCAGCCCCGGCTGGGCCAGGTGAGCTGGGAAGGCACTTCCAGAGACCTTCCACTGTGGGAGAGCAGGACTAAGTGCAACGGACTCACAACTTTGAGCTGTGAGCACCAAAGTCAGCAGAGCACAGCAGAGCAGAGGGCAAAAAAAAATGAGAGGCACATATACAAGATGGGTGACACCTGGCTTGAGAGCAGTACATGTGAAAAGGATCTAGGAGTCTTGGTTGACCACAAACTTGACATGAGCCAACAGTGTGACGCGGCAGCTAAAAAAGCCAATGCAATTCTGGGCTGCATCAATAGGAGTACAGCATCTAGATCAAGGGAAGTAATAGTGCCACTGTATTCTGCTCTGGTCAGACCTCACCTGGAGTACTGTGTCCAGTTCTGGGCACCACAGTTCAAGAAGGACACTGACAAACTGGAACGTGTCCAGAGGAGGGCAACCAAAATGGTCAAAGGCCTGGAAACGATGCCTTATGAGGAACGGCTAAGGGAGCTGGGCATGTTTTGCCTGGAGAAGAGGAGGTTAAGGGGTGATATGATAGCCATGTTCAAATATATAAAAGGATGTCACATAGAGGAGGGAGAAAGGTTGTTTTCTGCTGCTCCAGAGAAGCGGACACGGAGCAATGGAGCCAAACTACAAGAAAGAAGATTCCACCTAAGCATTAGGAAGAACTTCCTGACAGTAAGAGCTGTTCGACAGTGGAATTTGCTGCCAAGGCGTGTGGTGGAGTCTCCTTCTTTGGAGGTCTTTAAGCAGAGGCTTGACAACCATATGTCAGGAGTGCTCTGATGGTGTTTCCTGCTTGGCAGGGGGTTGGACTCGATGGCCCTTGTGGTCTCTTCCAACTCTATGATTCTATGATTCTATTCTATGAGTATGAATCACACGAACAACGGCTCTGAAGCATAAATTCTTTATTCTTTTAGAGCTACTGCAAACTGAAAAATAAACTGGAAACTAAACACTGGACTGCATGAGTGTTACAGCTGCTGAAGCAGCCATCTTATCTCTACACAGAGAACACTCAGACTCCCACAGAGTCAGGCTGGAGCAGAAGAAGGGATGAGCAGATTCCGCCCCCTCCTTTCTGAAAACATTGTCAGGAGATTCTTGCAACGGGAGGGGTGAAATATCCACCCCCACCCCCAACCGTTCCGTTTCTTTTAATTATTTTTTTTTACATTTTCACCTCGTTTTTCCTCCAAAAAACTCAAGGTAGCACGTAGGAAGTCTCCGCCCTTTCATCCTCACCTTGTGGGCATTATTATTATTATTATTATTATTATTATTATTATTATTATTATTATTATTGCCCCACCCATCTGGCAGGGTTTCTCCAGCCACTCTGGGCGGCTCCCAACAGAATATTAAAAACACAGTAAAACATCAGACATTAAAAAATTCCCAATACAGAGCTGCCTTCAGGTGTCTTCTAAAAGTCAGATAGTTGCTTATTTCCTTGACATCTGGTGGGAGGGCGTTCCACAGGGCGGGCGCCACCACTGAGAAGGCCCTCTGCCTGGTTCCCTGTAGCTTCACTTCTCACAGTGAGGGAACCACCAGAAGGCCCTTGGAGATGGACCTGAGTGTCCGGGCAGAATGATGGGGGTGGAGACTCTCGTGCCAAGCGGGAACAGGAACCTGTGTCCACTTCAGGTCACATCCACACTTTAAACCGTCATGGCTTCCTGGGAAATGTTAAGGGTGCAGAGCACTGTTGGGAGACTCGCTCACAGAGCCACACCCTCCACAAACTACAGCTCCCGGGATTCTTTGGGGGGAAGCCATGACTGCTAAAAGCGGCATAAGAGTGCGGATGTGACCTCAGTCCGAGTCTAGCACTCTTAACAGCCACACGGCGGCACCTCTCCAAAGTATAAGCTCACAGAACTCACCTTGACAAGGCCTTTGCTGAACAGCATCTCCACCACTTCCTTTAGGATCGGCAGGATGCCACTGTGGTGGACCCCAATGCCTCGCTTCAAGAGATCCACCATATGAAGGACCTGGAAGAACAGCAACCGGGCTGTTAAAACGTTGCTAAAAAAAAGACAAAGCCCGGCAGCCCCTTCCCTATTGCTTCCAGGAAGCTCGTCACCATCTTGGATTTCTCTACTGAAAGAGGCTGTCAAGAAACTCCTTGGAAATAACGTCTATACAACTCTGGCGGCCATGTTGATGCTTGCGAGACAACTTGGGAGCGGCAGCCATTTTGAAGTCTTAACCCAGGCCTTGGAGGGGCGGTGGCTGTTGAAATCCAAGGTGGGCCAAGTCCAAGGTGCTGGTACAGTGGTACCTTGGGTTAAGAACTTAATTCGTTCTGGAGGTCCGTTCTTAACCTGAAACTGTTCTCAACCTGAGGTACCACTTTAGCTAATGGGGCCTCCCGCTGCCCCGCGCCGCCACTGTGCGATTTCTGTTCTCATACTGAAGCAAAGTTCTTAACCTGAGGTACTATTTCTGGGTTAGCGGAGTCTGTAACCTGAAGCACCTGTAACCTGAAGCACCTGTAACCTGATGTACCACTGTACTAACGTATAAAGCCCGTAACGAAATAATAAAATAATTAAACAAAATAATAATACTCCGTGCCTCACGCTGGCAAAGACAAAGGGTAGTCTCCAATGTTAGTTCTACTCAGAGAAGAGCCGGTGAAATTAAGGGCGATGGCTCACTTTGGTTTCTTCATTTCAATGGCTTTACCTTGAGAGGAACTAAATTGGATGCAACCTGCAGTACATTGTCTCTTTCTTCTTCCTTCCTGGTATCTACTCCACCTCTTGGAAGCCATGTTTTCCACACCCAGTCCCTTTCCCACTTAACACAAAGAGGCCCCAATGCTCTACTCTGCCTTGCAGTCCTGATGAGATGGAACAGCCTCTTGAGAAAACAGCAGGCATTCACTATCTGCATTTTCTGGAAAGAGGACGTTTTCGTTCCAACAAGCTTTCTCAATAGGTCTCTGCTATAGGTGTCAATTTTGCGCATGTGTGTGTTTTAAACACAACTTCCCATCATTTTTTGTACCGTTGTTGTTAAAAGGCTCTTTTTCATTATTATGTTTCAAGAAGTAACTTTCTCCCAAGAAGGGAAGAGCACAGTTCTTGGAGGTACTGCAATACCTGGCTGATGTATGGAGTGGATGGGGCAAGCCCCTGTTCCATCTCCCGGCACCAAAAATCCGTTTAATATACAGTGGTACCTTGGTTTCCGAATGGCTTAGCCGTTGAACAAATCGGCTCTTGAATGCCGCAAACCTGGAAGTGAGTGTTCCGGTTTGTGAACGTGTTTTGGAAGCCGAACGTCCGACGTGGCTTCTGTAGCTTCTGATTGAGTGCAGGAAGCTCCTGCAGCCAATCGGAAGCCGCACCTTGGTTTTCGAATGGTTTCGGGAGTTGAACAGACTCCTGGAATGGATTAAGTTCAACAACCAAGGTACCACTGTATAGTTCTCAGATGACATATCAGATATTAAACTGATAAGAACAGGTGCTACACTTGATCTTAGCCAAAAAGCCAAGAAGCAATATGAAACCAGCTTTTTAAAATTCTATATTGTACATCTCCTTGGGACACATGTGGAAGGCGATGAAGCCGCTATCTAGCAGTTAAGTTGTTCCAAGGCACGGCTTTTCCTCCCTGGGCAGCGAAGCTGTTTTGCGGCCCGGTTCCCCTCAGCAACCCTACAACTGAAGAGACACCTTCATGCCAAGAGGCCCAGTGCCCCGTGGGCCTCGCCGCAAAGCCAACCACTCGCTGCCCCACTCTCTGACCTGAGGCAGCTGGCGGTCTGTGCCCTTCAGGCGGGAGATGCACTTCTGGAAGAAGACGTGGATCTCGCTCTTCTCGTTCGTGGTGGTCAGGTTGACGGTGGTGAGCATGGAGGCGTTGTCGTCGCAGCGGTTGCGGGAGAAGGTGAAGGCCACCACGGGCAGCTGGTCCTTCTTGCGCAGCATGTCGATGAGGGAGAGCCAGATGTTCTTGTCCTGAGGGGAACGCCACAGGTCAGCTTGGCTTGGGGCCTACAAGTCCCATCAGCCTCCGCCACCATGGCCACACTCACCTATCTTTTTTTAAAAAAAATATGCTTTTTATTAAGTTTTCATTTTAAATACACTAACATCAACAAACAAAAATGTCAAGTCTTTTTACATGTATCTTATTTTGTGCTCCATAGAGCCACTGACTTCCCTCCTTCCCTTCCGCAGGTTTTCTTATTCCAATCTTTAATTCACAGTTTCATTAGTAAAAGACTAAACCATGACATAAGATTTATTTCAGTCCTGCTAACGTCTTCAAATTTCTACAGTTCTCACTTATATAGACCATAAATTTACTCCATTCTTTTTGGTACTTTGTCTCCTCCTGTCTGCAAATCCTATGTGTCAGTTTTGCTAGTTCCGCGTACTCGGCCAACTTTGTCTGCCACTCCTTTACAGTCGGTATCTCCTGTGTTTTCCACTTTTGGGCTATCAAAACTCTGGCTGCTGTCGTAGCATACAAATATAGACTTTGGTCCATCTTCTTAATATCCTCTCCTATCAAACCTAGTAGTAGTTCTTCAGGCTTTTTTGGGAAAGTATATTTAAACATCTTTTTTAATTCATTATAGATCAATTCCCAAAACTCTTTCATTTTGTCACAGGTCCACCACATGTGGTAAAAATCACCGTCCTTTTCTTTACATTTCCAACAGATTTTGCTATTCATCCTATACATTTCTGCTAGTTTGGTGGGAGTAAGGTACCAGTGATAAACCATTTTCATTACATTCTCTTTTAAAGTAGAGCATGCAGTAAATTTTAAATTCTCATTCCAAAGTTTGACCCATGCATCGTATTCTATATTGTGCCCAAAGTCTATTGCCCATAGGCCACACTCACCTATCAAGGTGGGCTGCCAGGGGATTGGGGGCTCAGGATCCCACATGCCAAAAGGCGCCCCCACCCTTGTTTTAAAAAAGCTATGCCAAAGGGGAAGTGGTGAGATTAGGTCCTAATGAACCCATTCTCCATTGCCCTTCCTGTTACAACACACAGAAGCACTGGGTCATTTTATGTATTTATTGATGCCGGGGGGGGGGGGGGAGGGGAGGCAAAACCTATTTGGTGTTTCACAACTTTCTGACTAGATCCAGGACCTTAGCCAGACCTAGAAGAGTACACACAGAATCCATGGAAGCAATTGGCGACTTGGCTGCAGACAGGATAGACGAAGCAGGAACCAGGAACTTGTAGTTAGGTGTTTATTATATACAGTGGGCTATTTACAGGAACAGAACACTTTAGCTAGCTCTCTCTGACACGACTCACAACTCCTACACTGACACACAGAACTCTGAACCTCTGAACTCACACATTCCAGTTAGTAGGCCATTAATTATCACTCCCTTGAGAGAGCTTGACCAATCAGGGAGCTGTCTCCATGACTCTGCTATCACCAGGCAGACTTACTCCTTCAGATTGCCTTCTGGCTGTCTGCCAAACCTTAATTGACTCTGTGTGAGTAGCTGCACGTACACAGATTCCCAACAGGCCAGCATCAAACTCCCTCCCTCCCAGGTCCGCGATGAACCTGGCCCAGCGTACCTGGCCTGCACCAGCCCCCGGGTGCATGGGCTGCTTGGCCCCGAAGGTCTGGGAATGCTTGCTGGCCCGCTCCTTCTTGGCATCCACAGCATCATAATACCTGGAAGATTCATTTGGATAGGGAGAAAGGGGCGAGAGGAAACACGACCAAGGCGTATAAAGTTACACATGGTGCAGGGCAAAGGGGACAGAGATTTTTTTCCTCTCAGAAATACTCCAAGCCATCTAGTGGAGCTGAGCATTGGACGGTCAACTTTTTTTGCTGCCTGAGGCAAAGGACAAGATGGCCGCCACTCCCAGTTCCATAGCTAAACCAGCAGCTGAATCTTACTTCAATACTGGCAACAGGACAGCACCCCTCGCCCCACCACGTCCATGGGGAGCAAGTTCGCTCAGGGCAGGCTGTGAGTGGCACATGCCAGCTCTGCCCTTCCGATGCCTTGTCACCATTCCCCCAACCATCCCTGAGCATCTGCCACCTGAGGCAACTGCTTCACTCGGCCTACTGGCAGGGCCGGCCCCACGGAGGATTCAGGCCAGCCAAAGGAAGGATTCATTCATAAAGCACACCAAATTTAGGGGTTTTGGACAAACTAATGGAGAGCAGCCACAGCTACCAATGGCTACTCATCATGATGGCTATATATCACAAGCCAAATCAAGGGTAAAATACCAGAGTTGTTGGGCCTCTCAAGCGGGGAAAGCGGCTTTTGTGCTCAGGTATCCAAGATACCAATAGGAATCTGGTTGGACAGTAAGAGTCTGATCCATTATTATTATTATTATTATTATTATTATTATTATTATTATTATTATTATTATTATTTCTCACTTTATGTACGTAAGCAAAGGGTGGATAAGACATTATTCCACGGACTACAAGTAAAAAAAAGAGAAAAAATGAGGAGAGGGGGTGGGGTGCCATTTTCAGCTTGTCTCAGGCAGGAAGAGAGTGTCTTGGGCCGGGGTTGGAGTAAACCTAAGGCATGGTTAACAAGCCAACCTAATGCCAGCGGTAGCCAATGCCATGCCCTCCTGACCTTCCTGGACTACAACTCCCATCATCCTCAGCCGTCGGCCACACCGGCTTCCCTTTCCTGCCCTAACTGTTTTACAAGGTCACGCCCCTGCCATTTAGGTGGACTAAGTGAGCTGCTTCTGGAGACAAGATCTGGGGTACCATTAAAGTGCAATTATTGGGCTTATTACACTTTTGGCCACCAAGGTGGGGTGAGGGCTGCCATTTGGCTTCCCACCAGCCGCCGAGAAGCTCTGCCAGCGCATCGGCCCTCACCCCTTGGTCAGGAACGTGCCGCGGGCGTCGACCAGCAGGAAGAGCTCGTTCTGCGTTTTCTGGCTGTTGCCTGTGTACAGGTAATGTTCCAGGGGGACGGGGCGCTTCAGGGTGCTGATCACGTAGATTTTCTTCCTCTTGATCCTCCTGCAAAGAGAGAAGGATGCCCAGCATGGCTGAGTTGCAGGCTTGCGGACTCTCCTGTTTCCCCCAGCTCACCCAAGGCACACCTCTACACGGCAGATGCTGGCGTGATACACATGATGGTAGTGCAAGGGGGAGGAGCCCTTCTTTATCCCTTCTGGGCCACCTTCCAATGGGAGACAGGCAAGCCAGGGGTGGGCGGGGCAACAAATGCAAATTTTGCATTTGTACAATCAGTTGGCTTCTAGATGTGCTTACAGACACCCCTCTCTGTCTTCTATACAGGCAAGCAAGGCAAACAAGAGCTGTCCCAGAAACTCCAGTGAGTGCAGAATAAATAATAATAATAATAATAATTTTTATTTATATCCCGCCCTCCCCAGCCAAAGCCGGGCTCAGGGCGGCTAACAACAATCAAATAAACAATTAAATAATAACACATTCTAAAAATATTTCATTATAAAAATTAGTTAAAATCAAATTGATGGCAACCGATTAAACAAAATTCTGTGCAGGTTGCCAGAGGAGGGAGTCAGGCTGCGCTCTGACCAAAAGCCTGGTGGAACAACTCTGTCTTGCAGGCCCTGCGGAAAGATGTCAGGTCCCGCAGGGCCCTAGTCTCTTGTGACAGAGCATTCCACCAGTTTGGAGCCGCAGCCGAGAAGGCCCTGGCTCTAGTTGAGGCCAGCCTAACCTCTCTGAGGCCTGGGACCTTGAGGATGTTATTATTTGCAGACCGTAGGTTTCTCTGTGGGGCATACCAGGAGAGGCGGTCCCGTAGGTACGAGGGTCCTAGGCCGTATAGGGCTTTAAAGGTTAAAACCAGCACCTTAAACCTGATCCTGTACTCCACCGGGAGCCAGTGCAGCTGGTATAATACCGGATGAATGTGCTCTCGCAGCGAAGACCCCATAAGGAGTCTCGCCGCGGCATTCTGCACCCGCTGGAGTTTCTGGGTCAGTCTCAAGGGCAGCCCCACGTAGAGCGAGTTACAATAATCCAGTCTGGAGGTGACCGTCGCATGGATCACAGTGGCTAGGTCAGGACGAGAGAGATAAGGGGCCAACTGCTTAGCTTGGCGGAGATGAAAAAATGCCGCCTTTGTTATAGCTGTAATCTGCGACTCCATAGAGAGGGAGGTATCGAAGATTACACCCAAACTCTTAACGGACGGTGCTGGCACTAATTGCACCCCCGCAAGAGATGGGAGTTGCCCCCTCGATCCCATATCGTCCCGCCCCAGCCAGAGGACCTCTGTCTTCGAAGGATTTAACTTCAACCGGCTCCCACGTAACCATCCAGCCACCGCTTCCAGACATCTGGTCAGCGTGTCTGGGGCCGAGTCAGGATGGCCATCCATCAACAGATAGAGTTGGGTGTCATCAGCATACTGATGGCAACCCAGCCCAAAACTCCGGACAAGCTGGGCGAGGGGGCGCATAAAGATGTTAAAAAGCATCGGGGAGAGAATTGCACCCTGAGGCACTCCACACACCAAGGAGTGGCGTGATGACAATTCCCCCCCAAGCGCCACCCTCTGTCCCCGACCAGAGAGAAACGAGCGCAGCCATTGAAGGACTGTGCCCTGGATCCCCACGTCGGCAAGGCGGTGGTCCAGGAGTTCGTGATCGACCATGTCAAAGGCTGCTGACAGATCTAGAAGAATCAGCAGCCCTGACCCGCCTCGATCCAGCTGCCTGCGGAGATCATCTGTTAGGGCGACCAGAGCCGTCTCGGTCCCATGACCAGCGCGGAAGCCGGACTGGAATGGGTCTAGAGCAGATGTTTCATCCAGAAACCTACCAAGCTGTTCAGCAACTGCTCTCTCAATCACCTTACCCAGGAATGGAAGATTCGAGACCGGGCAGCAAGGCTCCTCACGGGGTCTCTGCCATGGGAGCATATTCACCCAGTGCTTTACCAACTGCACTGGCTCCCGGTGGAGTATAGGGTCAGGTTTAAGGTGCTGGTCTTGACCTTTAAAGTCCTTCACGGCCTAGGACCCTCGTACCTACGGGACCGCCTCTCCTGGTATGCTCCACGGAGAGCCTCAAGGTCCATAAATAGCAACACCCTAGTGGTCCCGGGCCCTAAGGAAGTTACATTAGCTTCAACCAGAGCCAGGGCCTTTTCAACCCAGGCTCTGGCCTGGTGGAACGCTCCGCCTCATGAGACCAGGGCCCTGCAGGATCTGATTTCTTTCCACAGGGCCTCTAAGACAGAGTTGTTCCGCCTGGCCTTTGGCTTGGAGCCAATTTGATTCCCTCCCCCTCTTTCTTTTTCCTTTCTCCTCCTGCGCTGAGGCTACATTTTAATATTTTAATGTTGTATTTTAATTTTGTCTTTAAGTTGTAGTCATTCAACTTGTTTTTATTATTGCTTGTTAGCTGCCCTTGGCTGGGGAGGGCGGGGTATAAATAAAATTATTATTATTATTATTATTATTATTATTATTATTATTATTATTATTGACAGAGTTTGCCACATCCCAGCTAGCGAGAAGCACTTAAGGAGGGTGTGGAGCAGCTCCCATCAAGGGTGGGACCTGGTGAGGGGTTGGGGCCTGTGAGAAGTCCCTAGGCTGCTGCTGCTGCTGATTTTTCCCATCCCTGCTGGCAGGGGTGAGCCTGCAGTAAATTGCACCAAGCAAGTTGGAGTGACCTCTTTCATTAGCAAAAACACAACCTCCACAGACTTGGCAGGATGTCAGGCCTAATGAGCACACCATTATAGAAGAGTTTGGATTTGATGCCCCGCTTTATCACTCCCCTTCAGGAGTCTCAAAGTGGCTAACATTCTCCTTTCCCTTCCTCCCCCACAACAAACACTCTGTGAGGTGAGTGGGGCTGAGAGACTTCAGAGAAGTGTGACTGGCCCAAGATCATCCAGCAGCTGCATGTGGAGGAGCAGGGAAGCGAACCCGGTTCCCCAGATTACGACTCCACCGCTCTTAACCACTACACCACACTGGCTCTCATCTTTGGTAGGTCTTGTCATCTTTGGTAGGTCTTGCCCCTATGAAGCAGTTGCTGAGACTAAAGGGCCCCGCTTCCCCACAGCTGCCTATGTCTCCTCCTCTTCAGGGTTCCCCCCCAAGCAATCTGAGACTGCATGTCGCCAACGTCTCCTCCGCCCTTTTCATGCCTCTTCTGGTCTTGGGACACCAGTGGGGAGGGGAGCTTGTTGTAGTAGGCCGCCGAGACCATATAACACCGGTCTTGAAAGACCTACATTGGCTCCCAGTAGGTTTCCGAGCACAATTCAAAGTGTTGGTGCTGACCTTTAAAGCCCTAAATGGCCTCGGTCCAGTATACCTGAAGGAGCGTCTCCACCTCCATCGTTTTACCCGGACACTGAGGTCCAGCACCGAGGGCCTTCTGGCGGTTCCCTCACTGCGAGAAGCCAAGTTACAGGGAACCAGGCAGAGGGCCTTCTCGGTAGTGGCACCCGCCCTGTGGAACGCCCTCCCACCAGATGTCAAAGAGAACAACAACTACCAGACTTTTAGAAGACATCTGAAGGGAGCCCTGTTTAGGGAAGCTTTTAATGTTTGATGTATCACAGTATTTTAATATTCTTTTGGAAGCCGCCCAGAGTGGCTGGGGAAACCCAGCCAGATGGGCGGGGTATAAATAATAAATTATTATTATTATTATTATTATTATTATTATTATTATTATTATTATTATTGTAGGAAGGGGAGACACCTGAGCCTCATCAGCAGCCTGCCTCATCTCTACCTCTTGGCCCCTTCCTCTCCTGTTTCAGCTTCTGTGCTTGATTCTGGGCTTCTCTCTGCCACAACTCTCCTAGCTCACACCAAGCCCTGTTACCTCTTCAGCTTCCAAACATCCTCTCCGTCTTGTCCCTCTTCGCCTACTGCCAAGTGTTGTCGTCCCACCACCACTCCCCGGGCTCTGAGCCTTCTTCCTTTGGGGGTTACCCAGCTGCTCCCTCCCACCAATCCTCTGTGCCCAACCAAACATGACATTGGCTGTAGCACTTACTACTTACGGGACCGCCTCTCCTGGTATAGGGACGCGGGTGGCGCTGTGGGTTAAACCACAGAGCCTAGGACTTGCCGATCAGAAGGTCGGCAGTTCGAATCTCTGCGACGGGGTGAACTCCCGTTGCTTGGTCCCTGCTCCTGCCCACCTAGCAGTTCAAAAGCACGTCAAAGTGCAAGTAGATAAATAGGTACCACTCCAGTGGGAAGGTCAATGGCATTTCTGTGCGCTGTTCTGGTTCGCCAGAAGCAACTTAGTCATGTTGGCCACATGACCCGGAAGCTGTACGCCGGCTCCCTCGGCCAATAAAGCAAGATGAGCACAGCAACCCCAGAGTCGGCCATGACTGGACCTAATGGTCAGGGGTCCCTTTACCTTTACTCTCCTGGTATGCCCCACAGAGGACCTTAAAGTCCATGAATAATCATACTTTAGAGGTCCCGGGCCCTAAATCAGATTATCCTCCACCAGGGCTAGGGCCTTTTCAGTGATGGCTCCGACCTGGTGGAATGCTGTGTCCCATGAGACTAGGGCCCTGCAGGACTTAACTTTCAATTTGAACTTAGCCTGATCTTTTATTCCCCTTCCTTCCCTCCCTCTCCCCTTTTTATGAAGATTACCCGCTCTGGGATCCCACAGCTAATTCTCCCCTGGTCTCCTTGCTGGCCCAAATAGGACTAATTTAGCCAGCTAGCCCTGGTGATCATCTAATGTTTATTGGATGGATTTCCCCCCTAAATTGATTTTTGAATTCTGAATTTATTGTTATTCACGTTTTATGCTGTTTTTTGTTGTATCACAATTAAGTGTTTTAAATTTGTTGTTAGCTGCCCTGAGCCCGGTTTTCTGAACCGGGAACGGCGGGGTATAAATAACATTTTATTATTATTTAATATTACTATTCTTTAATTGGCAGTTCATTAGGGTTTTCACATCCCATAAAAGCACTATGCTCCTTTATTCCCTCCCCAGCCCAGTCCCCTCCATCCCTCATCCCTCCCTCTTCCTAGAACCACAGAACTGCAGGGTTGGAAGGGACCCCCAAGGGCCATCTAGTCCAACCCCCTGCAACGCAGGAATCGCAGCACCAAGATTTTCATTTCCGACTGCACCACTTCTTACCCTATCCAGTCAGCAAACTCCAGGGTGTTGGGGACGGTGGCACTCAGCAAAATTATGTTCACGTGGTCTGGCAGCATGATGAGAACCTCCTCCCAGACAACCCCACGCTGCAAGGGAACGAAAGAAATTAAGAAGACCTCTGCTATGTCAGGCCCATGGCCGCCAGAAGGACCTGAGTACAACAACAAGATTCCCCCCTCCCCCCATTTTTCCAGGTTTCGTCCAGGCCTTCGCCATCTCTATTCTGGACTGTACCAGTTCAGAGTGGGACGCGGGTGGCGCTGTGGGTTAAAGCACACAGCCTCGGACTTGCCGATCAGAAGGTCGGCAGTTCGAATCCCCGCGACGGGGTGAGCTCCCGTTGCTCAGTCCCTGCTCCTGCCCACCTAGCAGTTCGAAAGCACATCAAAGTGCAAGTAGATAAAGAGGTACTGCTCCAGCGGGAAGGTAAACGGTGTTTCCGTGCGCTGCTCTGGTTCGCCAGAAGCGGCTTAATCATGCTGGCCACATGACCCGGAAGAACAAGGCAGCTACCTATGTTTCTAGGAAGGCTGCGGATGGGGAGAGGAGCTGTAGGCTCTGATTGGCGTGCAGAATGCGGTCCCTGGTAGCAGGTCTCAGGTTCAGTTCCTGGCATCTGCAGGCAGGGCTAGGAAAGATCTCAGACCCGGGAAAGCTGCTGCCGGCCTGTGCAGACAATACTGCCTCGACTTGGTACGTGGCAGATCCAAACCCTGCTCCCCCTTGGTGTGCGCATTTCCTCACCTCTGAGTCGTTGATGTAATGCACCTCGTCAAAGATCACCCACTCCAAGTCTCTGAGGACATCTGAGCCATTATAGAGCATTGACCTGAGGGTTTTTGGAAAGAGAAAGGGATATTGCAAGACCGGGACTCTTTACCCTGATCAACAGCAGAACAAGGGCTGGCCGGACCGTAGAATCATAGAATGGTAGCATTGCAAAGGGTCATCTAGTCCAACCACCTGCAATGCAAGAATCTCAACTCAAGCATCCCTGATGCACGACCATCCAACCTCTGCTTAAAAACCTCCATTAGAAAAAGGCAGAAAATGGTTTATATTTAATGATAATGGTAATCATATGTTTCCGAGCACAATTCAAAGTGTTGGTGCTGACCTTTAGAGCCCTAAACGGCCTCAGTCCAGTATACCTGAAGGAGCGTCTCCACCCCCATTGTTCTGCCCGGACACTGAGGTCCAGCTCTGAGGGCCTTCTGGTGGTTCCCTCGCTGCGAGAAGCCAAGTTACAGGGAACCAGGGAACCAGGCAGAGGGCCTTCTCGACAGTGGCACCCGCCCTGTGGAACACCCTCCCACCAGATGTCAAAGAGAAGAACAACTACCAGACTTTTAGAAGACATCTGAAGGCAGCCCTGCTTAGGGAAGCTTTTAATGTTTAACAGACCACTGTATTTTAATATTTTGTTGGAAGCTGCCCAGAGTGGCTGGAGAAGCCCAGCCAGATGGGGGGTATAAATAAAATAATAATAATAATAATAATAATAATAATAATAATAATAATAATAATAATAATAAAAGGTAAAGGTACCCCTGCCCATACGGGCCAGTCGTGTCCGACTCTAGGGTTGTGCACCCATCTCACTTAAGAGGCCAGGGGCCAGCGCTGTCCGGAGACACTTCCGGGTCACGTGGCCAGCATGACGAAGCTGCTCTGGCGAGCCGGCACCAGCGCAGCACACGGAAATGCCGTTTACCTTCCCGCTATAAAGCGGTACCTATTTATCTACTTGCATTTAGGGGTGCTTTTGAACTGCTAGGTGGGCAGGAGCTGGGACCAAAAGACGGGAGCTCACCCCGTCGTGGGGATTCGAACCGCCGACTATGCGATCGGCAAGCCCTAGGCGCTGAGGTTTTACCCACAGCGCCACCCGCGTCCCCAATAATAATAATAGGATGGGTCTAAAGAGTGACATTTGTCTTTTCCAAGAGCTTCTTTTAAACCAAGGATTGCTGGCATTTCGGGGCACATTTGCAAACCCCTCCCTATTTATACCCCAAATCCTCACCGAAGGATTTCCGTCGTCATGATGAGGCATGAGGCATCCGGATGGAGCTGGACGTCCCCCGTCAACAACCCCACATCCCCAAAGGTGTTCTTGAAATCCCGAAACTTCTGGTTGGAAAGAGCTTTGATTGGGGAAGTGTAGATGGTGCTGCAGGGAAGAAAATAAAGAGTTTTAGAAGTTCAAAAGAAGGAGACTCTGGACTCCAGCATACCCAATAGGTACCACTCTGGTGGGAAGGTAAATGGCGTTTCTGTGCACTGCTCTAGTTTGCCAGAAGTGGCTTAGTCACGCTGGCCACATGACCCGGAAGCTGTACGCCAGCTCCCTCGGCCAGTAAAGCGAGATGAGCGCCGCAACCCCAGAGTCGGCCACGACTGGACCTAATGGTCAGGAGTCCTTTTACCTTTACCTTTACTAGGTAATCATAGGCAATTGCCTGGGACAGGAGTCTGTTTTACTACTTTCCCTCCCTACGTGAGTCAATAAAAACGGATATTTTGTGGTCCTAGGCCAAGGCCTCACAGGCTCAACCCTAGCAGGTTCAGTACAGTGATACCTTGGGTTACATACGCTTCAGGTTACATACGCTTCAGGTTACAGACTCCGCTAACCCAGAAATAGTGCTTCAGGTTAAGAACTTTGCTTCAGGATAAGAACAGAAATCGTGCTCCGGCGGCGCGGCGGCAGCGGGAGGCCCCATTAGCTAAAGTGGTGCTTCAGGTTAAGAACAGTTTCAGGTTAAGAACAGACCTCCGGAACAAATTAAGTTCTTAACCTGAGGTACCACTGTATTTTACATAACAGTGTTCATTTGGGCGTGGAGGGCAGCTAAACACTGTAAGAGCTACTGTGGTATATTGGTTAGTGTCAGACTACAACCTGGGAGACCAGGGTTCAAGTCCCCCCTCTGCCATGGAGCTCGCTGAGCAACCACGGGCCAGTCGCTACCTCTCTGCCTGACCTACCTCACAGGGTGGTTGTGAGGAAAACTACATACTTCTTCTCCTTGAGCTTCTTGGAGGAACGGTGGGGTACAAATGTTAATTATGATCATTCAAAACACGCACTCTCACCGTGTCATGTGCTTCTGGGACAGAGCAATGGCATATTCCGCCACCACGGTCTTTCCGGCAGAGGTGTGGGCAGCCACAAACACAGAGTCGTGCTTCTCCAAGTGGAGAATCGCCTGCTTCTGGAAAACGTCTGGCTCAAAAGGCCACTGAGGAGCGGGGAGAAAGACAGAGGAAGTCACACAGGGGGACGAAGTTTAGCGTCATCAGTTCTTGGCCCCACCCCCATCGTTCAGCCCGGACATTGAGATCCAACGCCGAGGGCCTTCTGGTGGTTCCCTCATTGCGAGAAGTGAGTGTCAGGGAACTGACATCAGAGACACGGGAGAAGGAGAGGGTCTCTGATTCTGCAGGCGAAGGTCTCAGCACCAGGGGGAGACTCAGCTTGGGAGAAGGGGAAGGAAATAAGTGTAACACCAGGGATCCAGGAGAGCAACGGGACGAGGAGGTGGAGGGGCTCCAGGACTCTTCTCTGGAAGTCAGTGAGGAGAGCCCAGGCACCCCGCTACCCACGCCCACCCTGCGCAGGAGACTCCCGCGCAGTGAGAGGCGGAGACGATTGGGTGTCAAACAACTCTTATGTTGGCAGCGGTTTAAGAAACGCCCACAGACAGATTCTATGAGTGACTAAGGGCAGCCACACTGAGATGGGCTGTGCAGTCCGAAGGGTTAACCAGGCAACCTAACGCCCAAACGGGGCAGGATTACGCACGAGTAACTCCCAACCACTACAGTGAGGTTACAGGGAACCAGGCAGAGGGCCTTCTTGGTAGTGGTGCCCGCCCTGTGGAATGCCCTCCCTTCAGATGTGAAGGAAATAAGCAGCTATCTTCTCTTTAAAAGACACCTGAAGGCAGCCCTGTTTAGGGAAGTTTTTAATATGTAATGCTGTATTGTTTTTAACAGTTGATTGGAAGCCGCCCAGAGTGGCTGGGGAAACTCAGCCAGATGGGCGGGGTATAAATAATAAATTATTGTTGTTATTATTATTATTAGCCCCTACCTTTCCTCTCCCCACTCGGCCCTCTGAGCTGCCATCATACCTTGAAAGCTGGATCAGGAATTCGCTTGTAGAAGTCGTCCACGGGAGAGCTGACATCCACTGGGATGGCCCACTGCTCTTTGGGGGGCTCGGAAGCCGCAGCAGGGGCCGGGGTGGCCTGTGGGGCTGATTTAGGGGCAGGCGTCACCTCCTGAGAGGAAGGCAAAGAGGAGACAGGAAGCGTAAAGGAAGCCAAGGATGGGAAAAGGGAATCCTCCACCCACCCACAGACCCAATAAAATGGGAAGGTTGTGTACCAATGCTGGTTCTAGTCAGAGCCACCATATCTAGTAGCCTGGTCCTTCCTTTTGTCTGAATTTGGCTAGAGCAGCTTTGGCTCCTGGGGGGCAGCGCCCTTCGCAGTTCTTTTTTTTTTTTTAAATGATATTTATTGAAACAAAAGAATTTTTTTAAAAAATACACACAAAAAAACAAAATTACAAAAAAGAAGAAAAAACAAAGTCATGAGAAAAAAAGAAGAAAAAATAAAACCATCCTTATCAAATTCTCCAAATTCTATTACCTTCTTTCCATGACCTCCTCCTCCTCCCATCTCTTGTATCTTGATTAATAATTGTCGCAGCAAATCCTTTCCATAACTCATAATATTTTATCATTACGTTACCTTACTCTATTCTCATTTTATCTTATAAAAACGACCTTAGAGCTTAAAACTTAAATCTTTTTTTACCAACTTCTCATAACCATTACCTTTTTGCCTAGTTCTTTAAACATTTTAACAAGAGCCAAGTAATTTCATTTCAACATTTCCCCAACATTCACAAAACATTTCTATTAATAATAATACAAAAAAAGAAGTACAAAAATATGGAACGCTTCACGAATTTGCGTGTCATCCTTGCGCAGGGGCCATGCTAATCTTCTCTGTATCGTTCCAATTTTAGTATATGTGCTGCCGAAGCGAGCACCTTCGCAGTTCTTTCCCAGGCCAGAAGCCTGCCGCATCTTCTGCCAGACTTCCCTCACCTCTTTAGACAGAGAAACCCACCTGCCACCTGCTTGGGCACCTGCCAACATCGCCCCAAGATCCTCCCGTCCCTCTGTAGGAGTGCAAATATTCAGAGTGTGTGGTCAGGTGGGACTACTATGAGGAATTATAAAATATGCATCAAGCCATTGTGTCCGCTGTGAAAGCATGGCGTTGACTGGGTTTCATTGACAATAATTTCTGATCATATCCCACAACCCTCTGCATCTCTGGCCATTTCCTCTACTGTCCTTTTCTCTTGCTTGACAAGTCACCTACACAGCCCAGTGGCCAGCTGCTTCACCAGGCATGCATCCTGGGCTGTGAAAGATAGTGGGCAGCTTCTTTCAAGTAGCCTTTCCGATATGTTAATCTCAGGATATGTTAATCTTTACGATATGTTAATCTTAAAGGTAAAGGGACCCCTGACCATTAGGTCCAGTCGTGCCTGACTCTGGGGTTGCGGCGCTCATCTCGCTTTATTGACTGAGGGAGCCGGCGTACAGCTTCCGGGTCATGTGGCCAGCATGACTAAGCCGCTTCTGGCGAACCAGAGCAGCGCACGGAAACACCGTTTACCTTCCTGCCGGAGCTGTACCTATTTATCTACTTGCACTTTGACGTGCTTTTGGAGAACCAAAAGGTGATAAAGATGCCTATCTCCTTGCCATCCTTCCATCCTCTCCTCTTTACTCCTGTGTCTTTGTAGTTAAAAGAATTTCTTTTGATCTGACTTTGTCCCCACGTGGAGTTTGTTGAAATGCTCAGAAGAAATCTGATTGGTTCTTACAAACTCTCTGTAAGAAGTTCTTTTGTGAATAAAATGACCTGGGCCAGGGGGTGGAGAGACAGATTATTATACGCACCCTTCCCAGAGTCTCGCTGGTTCAAGCCTCTGTGTGTATTCTTATTAATCAGAGTTCAATCCTTCCTTTACTTTGAGAACGCCTCACCCTCTCCGCACGCAGGTGGCCCTACCTTGAGCACCAGGTCCTCCAGGCTGTTTGTTCTCTGCAGCGGCGCCGGTTCTGCCGGGGGCACCTCCTCTCCCTTCGCCCCTTTCCCCTTCTTCGTCCTCTTCCTCCCTTCCTCGGCCTTCTCCTTCCCTTCTTCGTCGCTGGAGGCTCCCAGCTCAAAGGTGTCCAGGGCCCCCAGTAGGTGGGTCAAGTTCAGCAACCCTGGGGAGGCCTTGAGCTCTGAAGTGGGGGGGGGTGAGACACACAAGAAAGATAGGTTTCTGTACTCAGGAATCCCCTCAGAGGGCGGGAGGGCAGGGGTGGGGAGAGCAGCTTTTGGGCTCAGGGATCCAAGGAAAAGTTTGCAACTGGCTCAGTGGAAAATATGCCATGGAAATGTGTGTTTCATGCGAGGGCAAACCTCTCTACAAGGCTTGCTATGGTCTTTCGGCTCATGTTAGGGCAGAGACAGTGACTGGGCCAAGCTCCAAGGCAGATGGGGGATTTGAACCCAGATCTCCAAGGTCCTAGCTCAATGCTCTTATTGTTTATGTTTATTTGTATACCACCCTTTATCCAAAGATCTCAGGGTGGGTCACAGCATTCAGTATATAAATATAAAACACATAACAAAAACAAAACAATAAACCCCTTCCCCAAATATGTATAAAAGGATATACAGGATGTTTAGCCAGAGACCTGGTTGAAAAGGAACATTTTCGCCTGGAGCCTAAAGGTGTATAATGAAGGCACCAGGGGAGCCACCACAGAAAAGGCCCTTTCTCATGTTGCCAACTTCCAGACCTCATGTGGAGGAGGCACACGAAAAAGGACCTCAGTTGATGTTCTCAGGGTCTGGGCAGGTTCATTTGGAGAGAGGTGGTCTTGCCCCAGGGTAGCCTTACAGAAGCTGCTAGACCACAGTTATCATCATCTCTGACCATTGGGCCATACCAGAAGGGGATGATGGGAACTGGGAGTCCAACAACACCCAGAGAGCGCCATGCTAGCTGCCCTTGTTCTAACCACTACACCACACTGTCTCCCAGCCCCCAAGCCAGCCTCCCCACCAGTCCTAATCATCTCTCTACCAGAAATTTGGTTACCTTGTCTGGTGAACTCCACTCCCTTCTTCCAGCCTGGTGGGACCGTCAGCAAATCTGAGGGAAGAAAGAAAAAGCAGGAAGGGATATGGGCTTGAAGACGGAAGGAAAGAGAAAGGTCTGTGGCCTCAAAGCAGGGGGCAGCTTGAGGTACGAGGAGGCCCCAGTCAGAGGATACGCTGATGGGCCTAACCTCCTTATGCCAGTGGGATATCTGGCTGCAGAGGCAGCTGTCAAGGACAGCTGGGTCCAGCCCCCCTTTTAAATTTCCCACAATGTCCCAAAGTGATGGTACCGTAGGGCAGCTTCCCTGCACCTGTTCAGAGGCCCAGGCCACGTATCAGCAGTGAGCCCTGAGAGAGGAGAGAGGCCCCAGAATCTGCAGGGATTGTCCTTATTTTTATTGATCTTATGTCAACTGTGCTGCTGGCCTTTCCATCTGAAGAGTGGGCTTAAAAAAACGACTTCAACACATCATAATTCGCACTCGGTGCCTGTTATTTCATCACTCTAGCCTTACTAAAGGTAAAGGTAAAGGGACCCCTGACCATTAGGTCCAGTCGTGACCGACTCTGGGGTTGCGGCGCTCATCTCGCTTTATTGGCCGAGGGAGCCGGCGTACAGCTTCTGGGTCATGTGGCCAGCATGACTAAGCTGCTTCTGGCGAACCAGAGCAGGGCACGGAAACACCGTTTACCTTCCCACCGGAGTGGTACCTATTTATCTACTTGCACTTTGACATGCTTTCAAACTGCTAGGTTGGCAGGAGCAGGGACCAAGCAATGTGAGCTCACCCCGTCGCCAACCTTCTGATCGGCAAGTCCTAGGCTCTGTGCTTTAACCCACAGCACCACCCGCGTCCCTTCTAGCCTTACTAGGGTGATTTTTTTGCTATCAAAGGCCACCCGGTTGTGATTTCAAGAAGAGGCAACCCCATAGCCCACCATGTTCTCTCCCTATCTTCCCACTCTACATAAATAAGGTAACGTCTTCAAGCCTCACCAAGGCTGCTGCAGAGGACACATGGCATTAACAACAGCAACCCAGAACTGGCTGGGATCCTAAAAGAAGGTGCACCATTGCGGCTATTGCCTAGAACAGATCCAAGTACCGTTCTCAAAATCAATGTCCTCTTCCTGGTCTTCTTGAGTCTTGATCTGTTCAAGGCTGGGTTCGTCCATCCCACCTAAAGAGAGGTTGAGTTAAAACAATGCACTGTGGACAATTAAGAGCAAAGCTGCATGCATGGCTATAAGTCTGCAGTCAGAAGACTCAGAATTCTGCAACTGAATTGCACAGTAGGGCTGGGCAATATATTGATATATCACCAAAAACTGGTTTGAAGTCCATATTGTGATGGTGCTTACATAATTTTTCACCCAGCAATATACTGCAAATCATGATTGTGTGTGTGTGTGTGCACGCACGCTATGCAAAAATCACAATGTGGGGAAAACTGTGAAGCCAGCCAATGCTTCTCTCGATTCCTCCAGTCCCTGTCAAGTCTGCTGGCACAGCCCTCTCCTGACTCCTACACAGAATAGCGAATCACTGTTAGAATTCCTGCTCCGTGATTGCAGTCATAGGATTGTCGTCTATCACACGACGGTGTATGTTTTGACTCCACAGAGTGGGAAGTGACGGAGACAGGATGTTTGTGTTACTGTGTTCCGTGAAGTGGGACTATTGTCCTTTCTTCTTTTTCTCTTTGTTGTCTGATGCTAGAGAGAGAGGGAGCCATGTTGCAGTGCTCCATGTGTGTTTATATGTAAATAAAGTAGATTAGCCAAAATGCTGAGTTGCTGAGGTCTGTTACGCAATCTACAGGTCCCTAAGTGTGTCAATGTCTGTTGGCATTGGTTGCTGTGATGTTTGGGCTGAAGAAAGCTTTTGAAGCTCCCGAACGAAAGACCAGGAGGGAGAGAACATGCCAGTCGTGCATGTGTCTCTGCCAGGGTCCTACTCGAGTGTAGGCTGAACTCCTGACAACCACAAGAGCAGGCGCTGGCAAAAATCATGATGGGGGGGGGGCCCTCCTCCCATCATCTCTGACCCACTGGCCTTGCTGTCTGGGGCTGATGGGAGCTAGAGTCCTAACATGATTCCAAGCCCTGGCGTAAGACTGTAGCGCCAATTCCGCAGACCAGGCAGTGCGAACAGGAGACCCGTACCTGGCCAGAAGGGGTAATTGGTAGCACTGCCTCGGAGAGCCTCGACTGGAGGGCCGGGTGCTCGTTGGAAGGAAAGAGAATTTTTGGCCGACAAGCCCATGTTGTCCACAAGTGCCTGAAACGGAAGGGGGAGCAGTGTCAAGACCAAAAGGTGCGTGGCCAGTTCCCCGCTCTCCCAACAGTTCTTAAATTCCTATAGACTGTATTCTCAATTCAAGACAGCAAGTATACAGGTGTCCTCCCCACTTATGCAGGGGGTTATGTTCCGGGACCCCATGTGCATAGTGAAAATGGCATTAGGTGGGAAGCACCCTCTAAAATGCCGGCTTTCTCCTGCTTTTGTCACCTGTTAGGCAGGGAGCTGAACTGCTGAAACAAAGCCCCGCTACACCTCTGGTTTTGTTGGGGTTTCCTCCATCATCACTGATGTCACAAGGACGCCACAAGGACTCTCCAGCTCTCTCTTGTCATTTCCTGGTTTGAATCTATCCATTTATTTCCCGGCGCCGCACATATACCCGGTCATGGGAGGGGGGTAAAGGTAAAAGGTAAAGGACCCCTGGACGGTTAAATCCAGTAAAAGTCGACTATGGGGTTGCGGCACTCATCTCGCTTTTCAGGCCGGGGGAGCCAGCCTTTGTCCACAGACGGCTTTCTGGGTCATGTGGCCAGCAAGACTAAACTGCTTCTGGCGCAATGGAACACCGTGATGGAAACCAGAGCGCATGAAAATGCCATTTACCTTCCTGCTGCAGCGGTACCTATTTATCTACTTGCACTGGTGTGCTTTCGAACTGCTAGGTTGGCAGGAGCTGGGACAGAGCAATGGGCGCTCACCCTGCTGCAGGGATTAGAACCACGATCTTCTGATCGGCAAACCCAAGAGGCTCAGTGATTTAGACCACAGCGCCTGTATCTAGCTGCAAGAGGAGCAAAATGCTCAAGCGGTCGTTAAAGCTTGCAATCCTTGCTTGGAGCAACCGGGGTCGCGGTGGGCAGCAGAACGGGACATGTACCAGAGTCTGGCTGCTACCATGGAGGTGTCCAGAGATTTAGCACAAGGGTGGGGGGAACATGTGGCTTGGCACAGGTCCCCAATTTGGCCCGTGAGACTGCTTTCCCCAAACTACCCCACACCCGCCTTCCACCAGGTATTGCTAGCCCTGGTTGGCTGAAGCATATTGAACCACCCACCCGCCCCAACAAGGCGGGAAACCCCTTTCTGCCCAAGGGACACACTCACTTCAGGACAATGCAGTGGGTGGGGCCAGGTAAAAAAGAGGGCGGAGCAATGAGCGTGCCTTTGATCTTCCTACAGCAGGGTAGTTTTCACACTCGGCTCACATGCCCTTCTCTTTCTTTTCTTTTTAAAATATTTATTAAAGTTTCAGAAAAAGGAATTACATAAAAACAAAAAATAGAAGAATAAAAGACAAAAATAAAAATACAAGAAAAATACAGAATAAGTAAACTTATAAAAAAAGATAAAAAAATAAAAATAAAAAATCAACCTTTCCATATCTTACATTCATATCCTTGTTTCCCTGACCTCCTCATACCTCCCTTTTTTGTATTCCAATTCAAGTAATTAATTCAGCAATTTCTTTCCCTCCTTATTATCCTGATCTCACATGCCCTTCTCTAGCCTTCTCACGGGCAAGAGTTTAAGAACCAATTCCAGCCAGGCGAAAACACTCAGGGGGGTGCAAAGCAGGGCTGGTTAGGGGGTGTGGGCCAGGAAGAGAGTGCCGGAAGGCCACCTTGAGTCCCTTGGCCTATGACTCCCCACCCTTGCCTGACAACTTGCCACGAAAAAATGATATTCTGGGGGGAACACCGTTCCTGACCTCTCTGAAGCCCAGCAGCTCTCCTGTGGTGGGGTTGCGCTCAGCCTGAAGCGTCGAATGCACGGGGGTGACGTCCACCTCAAAGAGCGACTGGATGTCTTTCTCGCGGGGCCAGAACCTTCCTCGAGAAAGCAGGAAGGATTTGGGTTTTTTTTAAAAAATAATAATAACACCACCAAAAACATTCCCAGATCCCACACCACCAAAACTGCCGCCCCAACCAGAGAACACACGAGTAACTGTGTCCTCTTTTGCTCCTTTCTGGAAGGAGAGACCTCAGTTTAACACAAGGGAGAGATGGCTCCGCGGCCGCCGAGAACCTCACCTGTGAGACCTTTCGAAGTGGTGGATGGGAAGCCAGTCTGGGCTGCTGAGGAAGCGCTGCTCCAGTTCAGAGGCCAGATCCTCAGCATGAGGGGGCAACCCGTGAGGCAGCTGCAAGGTGGGATGGGGGGAAAAGGTGTAAGTGTCATTCCTAGATACCAGCGTCTATGAAGCCAAGGTAACTTGCAGTGGGTCACATCCTGATGTAAAACAGGTCGTATCCTTGCAGCCACCATGATTACGCTCTCAAAGACTTTAAGTCACAAAATGTCACTGAAAAGATGGGCAAGGGGGAGAGAAAAGAGACAGACATATATGGGAGGGGGAATTAAACTTCTTTTTTTAATTGCTTGGCATTTCACTTGGTCGGTTGGTTGCCCTAACTGACCAGCCTCCACTGATCAAACAAAGAAACGAAGAGCGGAAACAATACAACAAACAGAAATGCTAGAATTCAAGTTACAAGATGGGAGATTCCGACTCAACGTAAGGAAGAACTTTCTGACAGCAAGAGGTTTTTGACAGTGGAACGGTCTCCCTCGGGAGACTGTGGACTCTCCTCCTTTGGAGGTTTATAAGCAGAGGTCGCATGGCCACCTGTCGTGTATGATCTAGCTGAGATTCCTGCATTGCAGGGGGTCGGACTAGATGGCCCTCGAGGTCCTGTCCAACTCTATAATTCTACAATTCTATGAATTCA
Source organism: Podarcis liolepis (assembly GCF_965112155.1). NCBI lineage: Eukaryota > Metazoa > Chordata > Lepidosauria > Squamata > Lacertidae > Podarcis > Podarcis liolepis. Next base: position 111,748,213 of record NC_139555.1, on the reverse strand, counting down.
ACTTCTTGCATTTGGATCCCACTTTATTCTGTCATAGCATGAGGTTCCCAGGAGGCCACTCATTCAGTTACTGACCAGACCTGGGCCTACTTCAGCTGCCTCACCTGCAGGAGCCAGTGGCTGCTTTAAAAAAAAATTTTTAATCGTTTTCCAGAATTTCAAGACGTGCAGCTGCTGGCTGCTTATTGTTGTTGTTGTTGTTTAGTCGTTTAGCCGTGTCCGTCTCTTCGTGACCCCATGGACCAGAGCACGCCAGGCACTCCTGTCTTCCACTGCCTCCCGCAGTTTGGTCAAACTCATGCTGGTAGCTTCGAGAACACTGTCCCACCATCTCGTCCTCTGTCGTCCCCTTCTCCTTGTGCCCTCCATCTTTCCCAACATCAGGGTCTTTTCCAGGGAGTCTTCTCTTCTCACGAGGTGGCCAAAGTATTGGAGCCTCAGCTTCAGGATCTGTCCTTCCAGTGAGCATTCAGGGCTGATTTCCTTCAGAATGGATAGCTTTGATCTTCTTGCAGTCCATGGGACTCTCAAGAGTCTCCTCCAGCACCATAATTCAAAAGCATCAATTCTTTGGCGATCAGCCTTCTTTATGGTCCACTCTCACTTCCAGACATCACTACTGGGAAAACCATGGCTTTAACTATACAGACCTTTGTTGGCAAGGTGATGTATTACCATTAAGAAAATTCCTCTCTCTTGTTCCAGGGTTGGAAAGGGGCTTACCGTGGTTAGCGGGAATCTGTCTCCATGAGGCCCTTCCTCTTGGGTGATGAGCTCAAAACGGCCGGCACATCCAACCTCCAGAATGGAGAGGGGTAACTCCAGAGGCCCCCTGGGGGGCAGGACTAGCAGGGAACAAGGAGATAAGGACATTTTGAAATTCACCATCCCATTTTCAGTCGCTACTCCCGCTGACCCCAGTGTAACTTTCAAAGAACTGTAAGGCTGAAGGGGACCTCAGAGGTCATCGGCGCCGAATGCAACTTAATTACCTCGTATTATTATGAAATATCAATAAATATATTTTCACCCCCCCCCCAAAAAAAAGAATGCAACTACAGGACCCTGAATTATGGCTATCCATCCTTTGCTTAAATTACCTCCAGGAAATGCAAAGTTTACTGATGCAAAGGTCAAAATATGTGTGCCACTTTTCCAAGCAAGGTGAGAAGCACCTCGCAGCAATAAAAGCCCATTAGGACATACAATATTTCAAAAAAATTTATTGTCTGGCTTACTGTTTTACGACCTATTATAAACATCCCTGGTGATCTGTTGTTGTTGTTGGCATCTATCTCTCTAGAGAGACAATGGAGTCATAGCTGTCAACTTTTCCCTTTTCTTGTGAAGAATCCTATTTGGAATAAGGGGATTTCCCTTAAAAAAGGGAAACGTTGACAGCTATGAATGGAGTGCACTTCTCAGGGTGAAAGGCATCATGAAAAGGGGCAGAACGGGGCGGGTGGGGGCAGAACTGAGCAAAGGGGGCTTATGCTTGTTCTGCCAATGCACGCAGGGGTCCAGAACGGAAGTCTGGCACAAAACGAGGATTGTCTGTACTAGATAACTAGATTTTCAGAACTTTGCTTTTATCTGTGTTTTATTGATCGTTATTACTTTATTCACGTTACTTAAAAGATTCTTTGTTTTCTCTCTCTCAAAAAAAATGTATAAATTAATAGTGGCCTTATATAAGCATTAGCAAATAGAACTAATTTTTACTTTCCCTCAACTTTTCCCCATTTTCAGTTGGCTATGTAGCTTTCAAGACCTGGTGCCTGAGCTTGCTCAATTTCCTCTTCCTTTTCCCTTCTGTGCTGTGTCTTTTTTATGTTGTAAGCCTGCATGGAAAGAACCGCCTTTGTTTTAAATCTGTGTACAGCACAAAGCAAATTTCATTACTTATTTTTCTGCTCTGCTTTCCTTTAAACCACATCAGTGAGCCGGGGGGGGCGCGGAGGGGGGGGGAGGGAGCCTTATCGTCTGGGCAGCCCAGGACCTCCATTCACACTGCCCAGGCTGGCGCCCCAGGGAGGTCACTTTGGTGCTGCAATTGAAGCAAAAAACAACGCTGGAGGCAGCAGTTATGAGTTCCCGGGCGCTGTGATTCTCCAGAGGTTTGAATACACGCCATTGTCTCTTGACAGATGGATGCCAACAATTCATTTCATAAAAATTACACACCACTTGACTGTTAAAAAACAACAACCCTCTTCAGGTTTACAAATGATAAAACAGTAATATTTGAGGGGAAATTCACAACCCTCCTTTAAAACATACGAAAGCTGAAATACTTTTTTTTTTTTTAAAAAAGAGGCTAAAATTGCTCCAGCTTTTTAAGCATCTGGGCAAGGCTTGATCTAAACAGGACTTTCAGCTGCCTCCGAAAAGATCCCGTCGAAGGCGCCTGCTTGATCTCAAGTGGCAGGGAGTTCCAAAGGGGAGGCGCTGCCAAAGTTCTCTCACCTATCCTCTCCATCTCCACCGCCACTTCCACAGCTCGCCCAGGGGCGTGGCCAACCCCTAACCCGGAAGTGCTCCTTCAAGGTGAGGGCGGAAGCTTCGGCCACACAGCAAAAAGCGACTCCAAAGCCAGGGAGGATTGTCGCTACTCAGCCGGGCGGAAGCCGCTGAAAAGCGGAAGTAGCGGCGACGCCGACATGGGATTGGTCGAATTCCAGTCAGAGGCGGAGCGCCCGGTTGGAAGAAAGCGGAAGCAGCCGTTGGAAGAGCAGCCGGGGTCCGCTTGGTTCCATTTCCTACGCAGGCGGTGCCCGCTCACTGTTGCCCAATGGCGGCGCGGCATGCAAATTGCAAACGTCTCGTCGCTTGCGTCGCACGCATGCTCAAACTGTTCGCGTTCCGAACGTTTCCGCCCTGCCTTGCAATTCAGCCAATGAGCGGCCGATATGTAAATCGCTCCCTAAACGCGGGCGAGTGCTCTCCTTTCATCGTGGGCGCCAATCAGCCAATGGGCTTCGCGTTGCCGGGTGGCTTATGCAAATATACGTAGAGACTTCCTCCCGCTGCGTGGCTTGTCCCAGAGGCGTGTCTAGAGCGTGCCGGGAGAGAAGGCTCGCGCGACAGGGAGAGGACGCGGGAGCAAGCTGGTGAGTGGGAGGCCGAAGGAGGGATGTGATTGGTGCAAAGCGCGTTGCATTCCATGGTATCCCCAGTAAATAAGCAGGCAGGGAAACGAGTGTAAGGGAAGAAAGGGTCGAATAGGCCACGACTTTTTTTGGTTACATTATATAATTAATGTATTCTATATAATTAATATAATATAATGCTTAAGAACTATAGGGTATACCATTTCCAACTCCAGCCCTTCTGCTGGGAGTGCCTTCTAGGGTCAACCTAACCTAGGAGTGGGTGAGGGTGCTATGGCTGACGACAAATATTGCAACTGTTGTAAATAAAAATATGCCCTTTTCCCTTATGGGGTATCCAAGAGCCCATATAGAGTCCTTACATAGGTTCCCTATTGGTAGGAGAAAATAACAGAGGCCAACCAGAGAATATTGGGAAGCAAAGCAGCTAGTAAGCTTGATCTTTATTGATCTGTTGCAACAGGGTACTTCCCTCACACGCAGGAGAGGAAGAGGACCCCCAAAATTGCTGTGCAAGGGCTTATAAAGACTTTTGAAATTCCCATCCTCTAGATCAAGACCACCCCCAGAAACATTATGCATACATCACAGAAGGGGTGTAACCTAAGACCACCCCTTAGATACATCTCACCTACACCACAGAAATTTAAATGTTGTTTTTCTCTTGTCCTTGTTTATCTGCTTTCTGGCAGGTTGCTTGATTGGATTTCCTGGGGGGCCTGGCCATTCTTTTGTAGTGGTAAAATACTTATTTCCTGGGCCAGGTCACAGGCTCACACCTTATTCAGACATATCCTTGAGACAGGATGTGAGGAAAGAGACAATGGGGAGGCTTTTCCAGTTTAACCTTGCAGAGAAAGGATTTGGTCAGTTTAGGAATCAAAATGGTTCCAGGTTGGTCTTCCTGTGTTGATCTATGTATGTGCAGTTATGAACATTACCATATATCTAAGACCATAAAATTCCTATCACACAACTCCTCCTGGATCCCTTTATTGGGATACCCTTTTGCATGCAGGGACAGGCAGAGGCTACAGCCTCCCCTCTGTTACAAGACTAAGGCTTACCCAATGCCTACTGCCGCTGGAGCTAGAGCCTTCTGGAAGGGAAAACAAAGGCAGGGGCACCTGGGTCAAAGACTTAGTTTGGCGCGCGCGCGCACACACACACACACAGACACACACACACCATGCATATGCATGTTGGAAAAACGCCTGGGAAGGCCGCCACCTTCCCAAGACACCAGGGCGTCTCTCCGGTGGTCACTCTCTGGCTGTAAATCTCCCTCAGTCCAGAGAGACCGGTGATAAGCGACACCTCCCTCCTGAGAGGAGCACACTCATCTTCTGGCATCTCATTGCAGAAGAAAAGGACAATCAGTAGCTATAAACTACTTTATTTACAGTCCATATATACAGAGAATCCACCAGCATGTCTGTTCTCTCTCAGCACCAGTACAGAACAACGTCTCAACCAGAAAGTAACTTCTCACAGCACTCAGACTTCCTTTCTCATGCTCTCACTCACATGATATAAACAACCATAGTGCTACTTGCTAAGCAGCTAGTGAGATAAAAATCCTAACAACACAAGCTGGGAGCTTCAATGGCGCCCCTCTGGAAGCTTCACCCTGGGGCAAGCAAATCCTGGCTACCCACCTCCTGTAGCTATGGCGCTGCCAAAGGTGGGATATTCGTGCAAAGCCTAGCTGCAAATGTGCTTGTACAGTGGTACCTCAGGTTAAGAACCTGAGTTACCACTTTAGCTAATGGGCCCTCCCGCTGCCACCGCACGAGTTCTGTTCTTATCCTGAAGCAAAGTTCTTAACCCGAGGTACTATTTCTGGCTTAGCGGAGTCTGTAGCCTGAAGTGTCTGTAACTTGAAGTGTCTGTAACCTGAAGCGTCTGTAACCCGAGGTACCACTGTAGTTGGCATGACCCAACTTCTGCACTTAAATTTGTCTTCCAATGGAATATGGCGCCTGGAATAAGGTGTGGGATTCCCTCCCCGCCAGAGGTGAAACTGGCACCTTCGTTATGTATTTTTTGCTGACTGCTGAAGACACACATGCTTTTGACACTTGAAATGCGTCTTTTTTTTTTGGACCTGCCCTATTCTCTAGGCTGCTATCAGTTTTAAATATTTTTTAAAAATATTGCGAACCTGCTGGATCAGCTGACAGCCCATCTAGTCCAATATTCTGCTTTCACATGGGCTCATCAGAATTCTGGGCTAGATGGGCTATCTATCAGCCTGATCCAGCAGAACCTTCTTAGGTGGCGTTATTTGTTCTTGCTTTTATGGAGACTCTATCTGCAATCCCCTCTTCTCCACAACCATTAAAGGTGTTGGGGGAAGAAGCCGTGTTGCACTATGGACCCAGGTTGGCTGACCAACCCACAAGCTGCCGCTGATGGCCTATTTTGTTGTCTTCCCTTTCCAGACGGTGACTTTGCTTATCAGCCATGATTGTCTTACCCCCGGGACTGACAGATGAAGAGGAGGCACTGCAGAAGAAGTTTGCCAAACTCAAGAAAAAGGTCAGACTCCTTTTCGTCGATGCCGAGGGGTAGATTCCACCCTAGGCAGGCCAGGCTGAATCAAGTTGTTGTTGGCTGTTCAAGGCCGTTGGTCCACCCAGTCCCAGCCAGCGTGGCCAACAATCAGACACAAGAATAGAAAGAAGCTTTCTGGATCATATAATAGAATCATAGAGTCGGAAGGGACCTCAAGGGTTTGTCAGGAGTTCAGCCTACACTCGAATAGGACCCTGGCAGAGACACATGCCCGACTGGCATGTTCTCTCCCTCCTGGTCTTTCGTTCGGGAGCTTCAAAAGCTTTCTTCTGCCCAAACATCACAGCGACTGATGCCAACCGACACCGGCACACTTAGGGATCCGCAGAGTTTGCACAGTTGCGTAACAGACCTCAGCAACTCAGCATTTTGGCTAATCTACTTTATTTACATATAAACACACATGGAGCACTGCAACATGGCTCCCTCTCTCTCTAGCATCAGACAGCAAAGAGAAAAAGAACAAAGGACAATAGTCCCACTTCACGGAACACAGTAACACAAACATCCTGTCTACGTCACTTCCCACTCTGTGGAGTCAAAACACATACCGTCATGTGAAAGACAACAATCCTATGACTGCAATCATGGAGCAGGAATTCTAACAGGGTCATCTATGCAGGAATCCAAACAAACGCATACATGACAGATGGCCATCCATCCTCTGCTTAAAAACCTCAGAGGAAGGAGAGCCCACAACCTCCCAAGGGAGATCGTTTCACTCGCTGCCAGAAAGTTCTCCCTGATGTTTAGTCAGAATCTCCTTTCTTGTAGCTTGAAGTCACTGGTTCAAGTCCTACCCTCCAGAGCAGGAGAAAACAAGCTTGTTCCCTCTTGCGTGTCATGGGGCCCATCTAGTCCAGCATTCTGTTCTCACAGTAGACAACCTAATAATAGTAGTAGTAGTAGTAGTAATAATAAATAATTTTATTTATACCCCGCCCTCCTCAGCCAAGACCAGGCTCAGGGCGGCTAACAATAATAAAAACAAGTTGATTGAAATACAACTTTAAAAACAAGATTAGAATACAACATTAAAATGCAGCCTCATCACAGGAGGAGAAAGGAAAAAAGAAAGAGGGGGAGGGAATCAAATTGATTCTAAGCCAAAAGCCAGGCGGAACAACTCTGTCTTACAGGCCCTGCGGAAAGAAATCAGATCCTGCAGGGCCCTGGTCTCATGAGACATGCCTCTGGGATGATGGCGAGTTGTAGCCCAGCAGGGTCACCTGTTGGTAGATGACGACAGAAGAAGACTGGGTCGAAGGGAAGGGAGGGAAATAGGTTTGGAGATGCCATGTTAAATATGGTTGTTGTTCCTCCTCCTCAGAAAAAGGCCCTCATGGCCTTGAAGAAGCAGCAGAGTTCAACCAGCCAAGCCAGCCAGGGAGGAATTAAACGCTGTAAGTCGGACTTCCACCAAGGGAGGTGGGTGGAGTGAAGTAGGGTGCACCTGGGTCCACCAACACTTGGGACATTCTCTTGCATTTTTTCCGCCTGCTTTGCAGCCATCTCTGACCAGCCGGTCGTGGACACGGCCACAGCCACGGAGCAAGCCAAGATGCTCGTCAAAACGGGGGCCATCAGCGCTATTAAAGCCGAGAACAAGAACTCGGGGTTCAAGCGCTCTCGCACGCTGGAAGGGAAGCTGAAAGTAAGGGGAGCTAAGTGGGTGGAGACTAGGGCTGGGGGGTGTCTGATTGTCAACGTTGCGATATATCGCCAGCTAAACATCACAATATGCCAATGTATCACGATGTCTGAAATAAGACACAGGCGTTGGATGGCTTCACAGTTTTACCTGCATCACACACGCACGCATGCGCACACACACACGCACATCATGGTTTGTGTTATATTTTGCCAGGTCAAAAATTATGATTCCTTTTTTAAATTTTTTTTAAATTTTTATTAAGTACAAATTAGAAAACATACATATTTACAACAAAAGAAAAAACAAAAGAAAAAAATACATATAACCAAGGAAAAAAATTAGAGAATACTTTGTCTCTTTTCATATTTACAGTTATTTATACCTCTATAAAATGCTATTCACAATAAAGGAGTGGAATGAAAGATAAGATATCAGAAAAAAGCGGGGGGGAGGGGGAGAACAAAGAAAAAATAAAGAAGTAAAAGAAAAAGACTATAGGTGAAAATTTTTTAAAGTAGATAAGTATTCACTATACGTAGCCGTTTCCCATCTATATTTATATTCAATTGTATAATTTCATCTTGTCCTTATCTACCTTAAATAAAGTGTTGTTTTTTAAAAAAAAGAAGGTCAAAAATTATGAACCGATATCACAATACGGACTTCAAACCAGTTTAGGGCGATATATCAATATATTCCCCCAGCCCTAACAGAGACTCTGGGAAAGGGTGAGCAGGCTTGTCTTCAGCAGGGCCTTAACATCTTGGTTGTCTTTAGGATCCCGAGAAAGGACCCGTCACGACTTTCCAACCTTTTCAGCGCAGCATCTCTGCAGACGACGATTCTCAAGAGGTACCTGGCATTTGAGTTCCTGGCTAAGGGAGGGAAACGGGGTGGGTTGGCGGAGAGCTAGGCAATCCTGCTTGCTCCTCCACCTTCGCTAGTTCACGGGGGTGCCCCAGGGCAGTATAAATTGTTTCTGCATCCTTTATGGAGCTCCCTTGTTCAGCTGGTGCACGTGGAGGAAGCTGCCTTTTACTGACGCAGATCCGTTGGCCCATCTAGCTCAGTATCTAGTAACAGATCTAGTAACCATCTAGTAACAGATTGAGGTTGAATCCTGACAAGACAGAAGTACTGTTTTGGGGGGACAGGAGGCGGGCAGGTGTGGAGGATTCCCTGGTCCTGAATGGGGTAATTGTGTCCCTGAAGGACCAGGTGCGCAGCCTGGGAGTCATTTTGGACTCACAGCTGTCCATGGAGGCGCAGGTCAAATCTGTGTCCAGGGCAGCTGTTTACCAGCTCCATCTGGTACAAGGCTGAGACCCTACATGCCCAGAGACTGTCTTCCCAGAGTGGTGCATGCTCTGGTTATCTCCCACTTGGACTACTGCAATGCGCTCTACGTGGGGCTACCTTTGAAGGTGACCTGGAAACTATAGCTAATCCAGAACGCGGCAGCTAGACTCGTGACTGGGAGTGGCCGCAGAGACCACATAACACCGGTCTTGAAAGACCTACATTGGATCCCAGCACGTTTCCGACCACAATTCAAAGTGTTGGTGCTGACCTTTAAAGCCCTAAACGGCCTTGGTCCAGTATATCTGAAGGAGCGTCTCCACCCCCATCGTACTACCCGGACACTGAGGTCCAGCGCCGAGGGCCTTCTGGCGGTTCCCTCACTGCGAGAAGCCAAGTTACAGGGAACCATGCAGAGGGCCTTCTCGGTAGTGGCACCCGCCCTGTGGAACGCCCTCCCACCAGTTGTCAAAGAGAACAACAACTAACAGCCTTTAGAAGACATCTGAAGGCAGCTCTGTTTAGGGAAGCTTTTAATGTTTGATGTACTTCAGTATTTTAATATTTTTTTGGAAGCCGCGCAGAGTGGCTGGGGAAGCCCAGCCAGATGGGCAGGGAATAAATAAATTATTATTATTATTATTATTATTATTATTATTATTATTATTATTACTGTCCGCGCTGGTTGGCAGCAGCCCACCAGGGTTTCAGGCAAGGAGTCTGGAGGATCAGACGTAGGGCCGTCTGCATGCAAAACATGCTCTTCCATGGAGCTGTAGGCTTTCCCCCAACATGCAAGGACAGGTCCATGGGAACTGCTGGTGCTGTGGGCCCCGGCACACCTTCAGACAGGAGGCAAGGTTCTGTGATGGATGCCGGCCGCTGTTCATAGTGGGAGGGGGCCAAGTATGCTCAGAGCTGCAACTGGAAGACCCACAAGTATCCAGGAGAGTTCAAATCAAGCTCCCTGCCTCCAGGTCTTACTTTCCACACCGTCAGAGGCAGTATGATTGCCAGTTGCTGGAAATATCTGGAGAGGAATGTGCTCTCATGCTCAGATCCTGATTGCAGGTTTTCCCTTAGGCCAGTGTTCCCGCAGAACAGTAACTACCAGAGAGATGTCAACATTTTCAAAAGTAGGAGGTCCATGGCTTGGCTGCTGAAAAACAAGGGCTGCACGATACTTAGGGAATTGGGAACAGCTGCCTTAGACAATTGGATCGCCAACTGGGAGCATAGCTGTCAACCTTCCCTTTTTTTTGCGGGAAGTTCCCTTATTCCAGCGCCGCTTCCCGCTGCTATCCCGGATTGTTAGATATCCCGTAGACTGCCCCCGGGACAGGTGAGGCTGCTGATCCCTTCTTTTCGAGGCTGCTGATCCCTTCTTTTCAAATCTGAAAGTTGACAGCTATGACTGGGAGAGCAGATTGTTGGGCTAGATGGGGTATTTGGTCTGATCCAGAAGGGCTGTTCTCATGTTCCCAGGATGTAGCCAAAGGGATTGACGCTGAAGAAGCAAGGACACCGTTTTGAGCTCCCCATGAGCTCCACTCCAACCCCTGTTAAGCCACAGTTCAGCCAGTCATCCATGCTTGTAGCTGCCACGTGACATTGTGGAACCGATGAAACGAGGGGGAACTAGATCCCAAAAGATCTTTGAGGTGGCAAAAAGAGAGAGCAGAGGTGTTTGTTTTTAGCTACCAGAAGTTTCTTGTTTCAGCCCAGGGCTACTAGCTGCTAATTTTAATATGACTGATGTCTTGTCTTTTTTTAAAAAAAAAATGTTTTGTTTCAGTCACGGCGTCCCCAGAGGAAGTCTCTCTATGAAAGGTTGGTTCTGTTCATAATAAAATGTGGATGATTTGAGCTTTAAATATTTGTTTTGGCCTGTAAGATCAGGCCAAATCCCAGAGAACTCCAGCAAACAGTGTTTGGGTTGTGGAAGTTTAATAATTATGAGGCTCCCCACTCCTGCTCTAATCTGTTGATCCCCTCTCAAGGGATAAATGGCCTTAACAGCTTAGGCCTTTGAAGATCTATTTGTTTCAAATGATACATAATAAGGATTATTTCACTGATTACGCTGCTGGTTTCTCAGCTTTTAGGTTGCTTGTTGTGCTGGTTCGAAGTGCATTTTCAAATTATGTATTAATGCCAGGTAATTTTCGGCACTGGCGGTGGTTTCGAAATGTGTTTTTGAAAACGATTACAGTGGTACCTCGGGTTGCGAATGGGATCCGTTCCGGCGCCCCGTTCGCAACCTGAAAGGAATGCAACCCGTGTTTGCGCACACGCGGGTCGCAATTCACCACTTCTGCGCATGCGCGTAATGTCATTTTGAGCGTCTGCGCATGCGCGAGCAGCAAAACCCAGAAGTAACCCTTTCTAGTACTTCCGGGTTGCCGCGGGACGCAACCTCAAAAGACGTAACCTGAACTGAACATAACCAGCGGTATGACTGTATCTCAATTTTGAAATGTTTGGTATTTGGTGATTGAGAGCGGCCGCCGAGGCCATATAACACCGGTCTTGAAAAACCTACGCTGGCTCCCAGTACGTTTCCGAGCACAATTCAAAGTGTTGGTGCTGACCTTTAAAGCCCTAAACGGCCTCGGTCCAGTATACCTAAAGGAGCGTCTCCACCTCCATCGTTTTGCCCGGATGCTGAGGTCCAGCGCCGAGGGCCTTCTGGCGGTTTCCTCGCTGCGAGACGCCAAGTTACAGGGAACCAGGCAGAGGGCCTTCTCTGTAGTGGCGCCCGCCCTGTGGAATGCCCTCCCACCAGATGTCAAAGAGAAAAATAACTACCAAACTTTTAGAGAAGACATCTGAAGGCAGCCCTGTTTAGGGAAGCTTTTAATGTTTAATAGGTTATTGTATTTTAGTGTTTTGTTGGGAGCCGCCCAGAGTGGCTGGGGAAACCCAGCCAGATGGGCGGGGTATAAATAATATTATTATTATTATTTGAAACCTGCAGTTTACAAATCGCATTGTATTATTGAAATTGTGATTTGAAGACACACGTTCTTTAGATGCTGCCTTCAAAGTGAAAGAAAAATGGGCATAAATGACGCTTCTCCCGTTCCATGCTCTTTCCCAGCTTTGTGAGCTCCAGCGATCGCCTGCGGGATCCAGAGAAGGATCCAGAAGTGGGCAGGGATCCAGACAAAGAGCCGGACCGGGGGGAGAACCTCCGCAATTTCGAGTGGGACTATGACCGTGATCGCAGCCGGGACCGGAGCAGAGAGTGCGACAGAGACCGGGACCGGGACAGGGATCGTGATCGTGACCGAGACAGGGACAGGGACCGAGACAGAGAGGGCAGCTTCCGCCGTAAGGACTCCTTGGGGGCAGGGTGGATAAAAATCAATGATTTTTAAATAAATAAACAAAATCAGATTGTTCAAATTTTAAATGGTTTTTTAAAAAAAATTAAATCGGATTTTAAAAATACAATAGTTCCTCGGGTTACATACATGTCAGGTTACATACGCTTCAGATTACAGACTCCGCTAACCCAGAAATAGTACCTCAGGTTAAGAACTTTACCTCAGCATGAGAACAGAAATTGTGCTCCGGTGGCGTGGCGGCAGCGGAAGGCCCCATTAGCTAAAGTGGTGCTTAAGAACAGTTTCAGGTTAAGAACGGACCTCCAGAACGAATTAAGTACTTAACTCGAAGTACCACTATAAAATGCTTTTGGAGGGGAAATATTTCTAAAGATAGTTTTCTATTTAAGTTACATTATAGCCCAAAGGCTATTTATCAGGAAATAAGGATTTGTTTTAAGATTTAATGTCTACGTTAAAAAAAAAAAGTTTAACCACATCAGTTAACGAACATGGATACATATGCTATAATGATATTGTTTTAGTTAAATAAATTGCTATTACGGAAATGATTATTATCAGCCTTCTTTATGGTCCAGCTCTCACTTCCATACATCACTACTGGGAAAACCATAGCTTTAACTATATGGACCTTTGTTGGCAAGGTGATGTCTCTACTTTTAAGATGCTCTCTAGATTTGTCATTGCTTTTCTCCCAAGAAGCAGGCGTCTTTTAATTTCGTGGCTGCTGTCACCATCTGCAGTGATCATGGAGCCAAAGAAAGTAAAATCTCTCACTGCCCCCATTTCTTCCCCTTCTGTTTGCCAGGAGGTGATGGGACCAGTGGCCATGATCTTCATTTTTTTGATGTTGAGCTTCAGACCATATTTTGCGCTCTCCTCTTAACGACCCACCTAACGACCCTTAAGAAACTACAGAATTCTTTGGGGGAAGCCGTTGCTGTTCAAAGTGCTCTCATAGTGCTTTAAACGTAGGGTGTGGAAGTGGCCCTGGATATTACAATCTCACGGAATTGCTGGCATCAGGTTTTGAATACAGTGGTACCTCTAGTTACGAACTTAAATCGCTCTAGAGGTCCGTTCTTAACCTGAAACTGTTCTTAACCTGAGGTACCACTTTAGCTAATGGGGCCTCCCGCTGCTGCCGTGCGATTTCTGTTCTCATCCTGAGGTAAATTTCTTAACCTGAGGTACTATTTCTGTGTTAGCCAAGTCTGTAACCTGAAGCATCTGTAACCTGAGATACCACTGTATCACATGAGCCGGTTGTGAACTAGGATACATAGAGTTCCCAGGAAGAGGGTAGGCAAGGTTTCAAAGGGTTATTGGCATCCGGCTAGGTTTAAGAGGGTCTTGGGGCGACAGGAATGTTTTCTGAGCTGTCAATCTTCCTTTCCTAACCCAGGTTCAGATTCCTTCCCGGACCGACGTGCTCCGCGCAAAGGGAACACGGTGTACGTCTACGGGGCGGACATGAAGCAGAGCATGCTCCGCACCGCTTTCTCGGCCTTTGGGAACATCATTGATCTCTCCATGGACAATCCCCGCAAGTGAGTGGTGGGAAGGAAGGCAAGGTTGGCCCAAGAGCCAAAGCTTGGGCCATATCCAAGGGGGGGGGGGGACATTTCAAACGACACCTCACTCCCATATGGACATCCACCAGGAAAGCCACCCAGGGGGACTGGAACAACCCAGTTAGATGGGGAGGGTACTACTACTACTACAGTGGTGCCTCGCAAGACGAAAAGAATCCGTTCTGTGATTCTCTTCGTCTAGTGCTTTTTTCGTCTTGCAAAGCAAGCCCATTGACGGATTAGTGGATTAGCGCTATTAGCGGCTTTTAGCGGCTTATCTGCTGATCGGATCAGCTGATAAGCGGCTTAGCGGCTTAGAAAAAGGGGGGTGGGAACCAGCAGGAACTCGCAAGACATTGTCGTCTTGCGAAGCAAGCCCATAGGAAATTTGTTTTGCGAAGCACCTCCAAAACGGAAAACCCTTTCGTCTAGCGAGATTTCCGTCTTGCGAGGCATTCGTCTTGCGGGGCACCACTGTACTACTAATAATAATATATTGGGGGCAGAGCAGTGCTTTGTATGCAGAAGGTTGCAGGTTCAATCCCTGGCATTACCAGGTAGGCTGGCGCCTGACATCTCCACCATCTGGAGTTGCATTCCTGGGAAACATTGGATCTGGACTGTTTTCTCGCACTGATGCCACATCCTGTATCAGTATCAATGAATTTCAGCAGCCAAAATGCCTTTTCTGTGCAGCCTGTGCAGGAGCAGTGATCAGCGTTATACTTACCGTATTTTTTGCTCCATAAGATGCACCCGACCATAAGACGCACCTAGTTTTAGAGGAAGAGAACAAGAAAAAAAATATTCTCTCCCTCTCTGCGCAGAGCCCCTTCAGCGAAGCGGGAGGAGAAATGGAAGGGGCTCCGTTTCGTCTCCCACTTTGCTGAAGGGGCGCTGCACAGCTTTCCGTCTCTGCACAGCGGCTCTCCAGCAAAGCAAAGTCAGAACAGCAAGAGGGATTGCTGCACAGCGAAAACAGTGATCCCTCTTGCTGTTCTGGCTTCTGGGATAGCGTGCCAAGCCTCTTCAGGGCAGGAGGAGCACTCCGGCTGCGCTCAAGAGGCTTTGCGCAGCCTGCATTCGCTCCATAAGACGCACACACATTTCCCCTTACTTTTTAGGAGGGAAAAAGTGTGTCTTATAGAGTGAAAAATACGGTAATTGTTGTTGCTTATCTTTACTTGCCCCACCTCCCTGCCCTGCTCGTGGTTGTGAAGAATATTCTTACGTTATGAACGATTAATAATAATAATAATAATAATAATTTATTATTTATTATTTATACCCCGCCCATCTGACCAGGTTTCCCCAGCCACTTTGGGCAGCTCCCAGCAGAATATTAAAACACCATAAAACATTAAAAACTTCCCTATACAGGGCTGCCTTCAGATGTCTTCTAAAAGTCAGATAGTAGTTTATTTCCTTGACATCTGATGGGAGGGCGTTCCCCAGGGTGAGTGCCACTACCGAGAAGGTACTCTGCCTGGTTCGCTTTAACCTCACTTCTCGCAGTGAAGGAACTGCCAGAAGGTCCTTGGAGCTGGTCTTTCAGGACCGGTGTTATATGGTCTCAGCGGCCGCTCCCAGTCACCAGTCTAGCTGCCGCATTCTGGATTAGTTGCAGTTTCTGGGTTGCCTTCAAAGGTAGCCCCACGTAGACCGCATTGCAGTATTCCAAGTGGGAGATAACTAGAGCATGCATCACTCTGGTGAGATAGTGCGCAGGCAGGTAGGGTCTCAGATGGAGCTGGTAGACAGCTGCCCTGGACACAGAGTTGACCTGCGCTTCCATGGACAGCTGTGAGTCCAGAATGACCCCCAGGCTGCGCACCTGGTCCTTCAGGGGCACAGTTACCCCATTCAGGACCAGGGAGTCCCCCACCCCAGCCCACCCCCTGTCCTGCCAAAACTACTACTGTCACCATTAAGAAAAATAGGTAGGACTATATATGTGGACTGTCCTTGGATAAAGCGAATCTTCTTTAAGTTCTCAAAGCTCAGCCTAGATCAAGATTGTCATCTGAACTAACCGTAGGTGTAACTGAGAATCACAGTCACGTCTGTCATTTGAAAAATAAAGACGTTAGAGCTGTCCTGCCAAAAAATGGCAGCTAGGCATTCCGTTTCAGTGACCGCAACCTTGGTTAAAGGAGCCATTTGGTGCCTAGCTTACATATTTGAGTTTCTAACACTGCTGGTAAGGTAAGGCAGCGAAGAAGACAATGCCTTTTTCCAGAGATCAGCCGTTAACCCTCTTCTCTCTCCCCCTTCAGCTGTGCTTTTGTCACTTATGAGAAGATGGAGTCTGCGGACCAAGCCATTGCTGAGGTAACTGCCACTGCTTTTCCCCTCTGAGTTGCCTGAAATGTCCAGTGCCGATGGCCTTCTGGCGGTTCCCTCACTGCGAGAAGTCAAGTTACAGGGAACCAGGCAGAGGGCCTTCTCGGTAGTGGCACCCGCCCTGTGGAACGCCCTCCCACCAGGTGTCAAAGAGAACAACTACCAGACTTTTAGAAGACATCTGAAGGCAGCCCTGTTTAGGGAAGCTTTTAATGTTTGATGCATTACGGTATTTTAATATTTTGTTGGAAGCCGCCCAGAGTGGCTGGGGAGGCCCAGCCAGATGGGCGGGGTATAAATAATAAATTAGAAATATTCTTATTATTATTAGAAATGAGCCTAGGAAAAAGCAGGAATGGGGTGATACCCAACATTAGTCATTAGAATTAAGTCCATGGGTTTTCGTGAGTCTGCCCTGGATGCAGAGGAGTGACGGGAGACAGCGTAGGCTCAGAGCCTGGGGTTCGGTGGTGAGTCGACGACACGTGGTTAGAGGGAGAAGAGAGAGAGGACTGGCAGGAGGAGGTGTTGGGAGTAGAAGAGGCAACAGGGTTTAGTGAGCAGGAAGAGGTTGTGACAGAGAGCGGGCAAGAATTGGAGGCAGGGGAGGAGGAGGGGCAGAAGGCAAAGATGAGGCCGACTTTTTGGTTCTATTGCTCTTTAAGGTGCTTCAGGGCTCTCTGGGCCGTGGAGCAATTTCCGTAGAAATGGATTAAGGCACCCCACCCCCTTGCCTCCTTAACAGCTCAACGGAAAGGTGGTGGAAGATGTCCAGCTGAAAGTCAGCATTGCCCGCAAGCAGCCCATGCTGGACGCAGCCACCGGCAAATCGGTGTGGGGGTCTTTGGGTAAGTGCCGGAGGAGAGGGGTCTGGAATGGGGAGGCAGGAACCAAGTTCCAAGACGATGGGAAGTGGTTTGAGTGTTGGTACTGGGGGATATGGAACTCGGGGATCTCCCAAGCTCCCGTGTTTTGATGAGAGGAATCGGAGAGGTAAGTGGGGTCAGATTCCCAGAGAAGTGTGTGCTAGTAATAGCAACCAGCAACTTTCAGTCTGCCAATAATATATCCCACTCGCTTAAAAGGGTTTGGGGGCCTGGGAGTCCACCACCAGTTGCCCCAGAATCTGCTTCTTTTATCGTCTTCAGAGGTTCATCTGGGTAGTGTGAGAGAAGCTGGTCACCTTTGCCTTCTTGTGATCTGTGATCCTAGATGTCCCTCCCCCCTCTCTCTTTTCCAGCTGTGAAGAATAGCGCCAAGGGCTCTCACCGGGACAAGCGATCCCAGGTCGTTTACAACGAAGACATCTTCTGAGGCCTGTGGGACAATCCCCATTTCGAGCGGTGGGGTGTTTCTTAAATGTTTGCTTTTTGTTGTTGTTGTTAAGATGTGCAAATAAACATTGGCTGTGTCTTCGAAAAAGCACCGTATCGCTTCTCTCCAAGTCTGTACCTCAAAATGCACCTGAGCCCGTGGCGGAAAGACTTGTTCTATAATGCACCTGGCCACGGAATCAGGAAGGCAAGGTGTAGTAAGAGAACAATTGTGATGGCCACATCTTAGATGATGCTCAAAGATTATTAGGCAGATTTATGTAGGATAGACCCTATCGGTGGTTTGGTATGAGGGAAGAGTTCCTGTGGCACATTGGTGTTTCTTTTTTTGAAAAAACAACATGTTTTGATGTCTTCAATTTCATCTCTTTGTTTGATCTAAAAACTTATTTGAGAAAGGGGGAGGGAAAATAGAAGCTTGGGATTGTGAGATTGCTGAAGTCTAATCGGATATAAACTCGTAACTGGGGTGAAATACTCACAGCTATCCGAAAGACACCAGTATCACAGAAGAGAGCTATTTATCCTTTTTCTTCGCACAATGGAATTTAATATACAATTGTTAAAACTGCATTCACTTTACAGGATTTCAAGATACGCGTTCTATTTACACAAACCACCCCAGGTGCGAGGTGGAAGGGGGTGGGTAGGAATCGGGGAGAAGAGTCTACAGGAAATCCAGTCCTTCGTCCCGGAGCTCTTCCCTGAGCCAAGGCAAGACCTTGAAGAGGTTGATGTGAAAATCCCTGGCATAGGAAGGGGACCCGTCGTGGCGATTGTGGCCAGTTTCGCAGACAGGCAGTTTCCTGTTTCTACAAACGTCAACCACGCCCCAGCTGATCACGCCCACCTGCAGGGGGGAAAAAAAGAAGAGGCTGGAGTGAGACTACCAGCCAGCCATATACAGTGGTACCTCGGGTTACAGACGCTTCAGGTTACAGACTCCGCTAACCCAGAAAAAGTACCTCGGGTTAAGAAATTTACCTCAGGATGAGAACAGAAATCGTGCAGCGGCAGCCAGAGGCCCCATTAGCTAATGTGGTACCTCAGGTTAAGAACAGACCTCCAGAACGAATTAAATTCTTAACCTGAGGTACCACTGTATTGGCCTGAATATAAGCCGCATCTTTAAAATTCAAGGGGGGGGGGAGAGAAAAAAACACAATACCTGCCACTGCAACCCGCTGTCCCCCCCCCCAGGCGGGGCACCCCCCCCAAACAGTGGCTGGGCAAGAAGAGACATTCTGCAGGGGGCGCATAGCTCGCCTCACACTGCGCCAGGCGGGTGCCCCCCACTCCATTAACAGTGGTGAGGCAGGCAGAGGAGGATTGCATGGCAGCGCTGCTGTGGCAGCCCCCGGTGGCACTCACAGTCCCGCCGCTCTCGGCAGCGGGCGGGAAACCCCCCCTCCATGACAACGGAGGAGCACAGCAGGAAGCGTGAAGTGGCAGCACCAGCGGCCGCCCACTTGCCACCCCTGCGAGGGAGTGGGGTTCACTGTATGTCTGTTTCAGCAGCAATATTGGGCTTTTTGTAATGTTGTGGATATTGTCAGCTTCGCCTTTGAGCCGGTGCCAACGACTGGGCTCAACCTCTTCTGGCCCAACTGGGCCAGGTGAGCTGGAAAGCACTTCCAGAGACCTTCCACTGCGGGAGAGCAGGTCTAAGTGCAACGGACTCACAACTTTGAGCTGTGAGCGCCAAAGTCAGCAGAGCACAGCAGAGTCTGAATTACACGAATGACGGCTTAACTTCTTTATTCTTTTACAGCTACTGCAAACTAAAATAAACTATAAACTAAAGTTACAGATAGGTAGCCGTGTTGGTCTGCCATAGTCAAAATAAAAAAATTCCTTCCAGTAGCACCTTAAAGACCAACTAAGTTAGTTCTTGGTATGAGCTTTCGTGTGCATGCACACTTCTTCAGATACACTTCTTCTGTGTTTCTGAAGAAGTGTGCATGCACACGAAAGCTCATACCAAGAACTAACTTAGTTGGTCTTTAAGGTGCTACTGGAAGGAATTTTTTTATATAAACTAAAGCTAAAGGAGGCTTCTGGACTGCGTGAGTGTTAGATCGTTATGCCGTCATCTTATATCTACACAGATAACACTCAGACTCCCACAGAGTCGGGCAGAAATGGAAGCAGCAATGAGCAGATTCCGCCCCCTCCTTTCTGAAAACATCATGAGATTCTTGCAGTGGGAGGGGCAAAATATCCACAAATATAAGCCGCACTTTAACTTTTCACAGTCAGAATTTGGGGAGAACAGTGTGACTTATATCTCGGCCAGTACGGTATTAGACAGGAGCTGTCTCTTGTCTTTTTCAGCACATACTGAAAGCCTTCTAAGCAAAGATCTTTGCTGGTCTGTATCTGTACTGGAATTGTTTTTAGACCTTTTAACTGCTGTATCGCTTTGCCGTCAGCGGGTTTCTTTGGGAGAAAGGGAAGGCTACTAATGGGATAAAGTGAAACAGCTGAATGTGCAGCCTGCTTTGACCTCCAGAGTGTGCTATCAAAGAGAACCAAGCCTTGCGATTACTTTTCTGCTGCCCCCCATGCCACATTTGTGTGGTGCAGCTGTAGAATTGGGGAACACAAAGCCCTGCCTATAAAGAACACCAGGAACTGGCAAGTCATTTGGAACCGGTGGCATGGCTTGGGGTCCAGCGGAGAAGCCTGGTGCCAGCTGGAGTCCACGCTTACCTGGATATAACGTTGCCTTTTAGGAATGATGAGGGGACCACCAGAGTCGCCTGGAAGCAAAAGGAAAGGGAAATATCAGAGGGGGTGTGGTGTTCAAGTCTGAAGCTATATACATGTACCAGAGTTTCAGTTCTACTCAATGAGGGGGCTGTAGTTAAGGAGACCCTCTACTCCCCCTCCCAGAGCTACAATTCCCAGAGTCCCCTGGGAGTAATAATACAGTGGTACCTCGGGTTCCAGACGCTTCAGGTTACAGACTCCGCTAACCCAGAAATAGTACCTCAGGTTAAGAACTTGGCTTCAGGGTGGGAACAGAAATCGCGCGGCGGCAGCAGGAGGCCCTGTTAGCTAAAGTGGTGCTTCAGGTTAAGAACAGTTTCAGGTTAAGAACGGACCTCCAGAACAAATTACGTTCTTAACCTGAGGTATCACAGTATTTTAATATTCTTTTGGAAGCCGCCCAGAGTGGCTGGGGAAGCCCAGCCAGATGGGCGGGGTATAAATAATAAATTATTATTATTATTATTATTATTATTATTATTATTATTATTATTATTATTATTATTACCACCACCACAGTATAATAATTTATTATTTATATGCTGCTCATCTGACTGGGTTACCCCAGCCACGCTGGGTGACTGGGAAAAAGGATTGACTTAAACCACTGAGAATTTTGGCGCTCTGAGGAGAACACAGGATTCCTTGCAACTCTCAGCACCCTTTGGGTTCTGGAGAAGCCACCAATGTGTTAAATGATGTCAGGCTGCTTTAGATATGTGGTCTTACTTCAACGCGGGCAATGGGGCAGCTTCTCCCAACATATACATGGGCAGCTGTCTGCTTCCGCAAGACCACCAACAGTGTCTATGAAAAGTTTTACACATCGCCTGGGAAGAGAGGCGAACTAATGCTAGTGTACTGGAAGAAGGAAAGATCACCAGTGTCAAAGCAATGATTCTTCAACAGCAACTTCGTTGGACTGGTCATGTTGTGCAGATGCCTGATTATCATCTTCCAAAGTAATTACTCTATTCCAAACTTAAAAATGGAAAGTGTAACGCTGGTGGTCAACAAAAGAGGTTCAAAGACTCTCTCAAGGCAAATCTAAAAAAAAAAAGTAGTATAAACACTGACAACCGTGAAACACTGGCCTGCGAGCGCTCCAGTTGGAGAACAGCCTTTACCAAAGGGGTCATGGGCTTTGAAGACACTCGAACTCGGGACGCAAGGGAGAAACGTGCTAAGAGGAAGACACGCTTGGCAAATCCACACCGTGATCAGCTCCCACCTGGAAACCAATGTCCCCACTGTGGAAGGACGTGTGGATCCAGAATTGGCCTTCACAGTCACTTACAGACTCATGGTTAAAAGCGTGTTTATGGAAGACAATCTTACTCGGCTACGAGTGATCGCCAAAGAAGAAGACTTCTGCAAGAAGAAGCAGAGCCCAGACAACTAGAGGGGTATCCTTACTGGACTTTACTCTCTGGGGAAAGAAGCTAGCATGTTCAAGTCCTGAACTGTCCCCCTAAAAGCAATTCACGTTTTTCTGCCAACGCAGCCTTAATGTGAAACTCGAAGCAAGTCCGCAAAGGCAGCCCTGGCTGTGGCTCCTGGGGTGTCCTAGGAGGAGGTGCTGTTCCTCACCTTTGCAAGTGTTGGGATCCACTTCAGGGTCAGCGCCTCCTGTGCATAAGAAGCGTTCAGTCACCACCTGGGAGATGTCCGTGACGTTTACGTACTGGGAGGCTTTCTTGGCGTCTGCTTCGCAGCCAATTTTCTGAGGGGAGAGGAGGAAAGGTGGGTTTACTGCTAGTCGGGCGTATCCACATTTCCCCCCCCCCACACACAAAAAAATTATTTGGTTTTACAAATTTAAAATTAAAATAATACCACAACACATCCACAGTTATAAGATTCCTCCAAATCTCTGGACTTCCCACTTCCCACTCCATGCATTCTGCTGTTAAACCTTTTCTACCTCGTATTTACGGGACTGCCTCCCCTGGTATGCCCTGCAGTTGACCTTAAGGTCCATGAATAACCATAGTTTAGAGGTCCCAGGCCCTCAGACTATCCTCCACCAGGGCCAGGGCCTTTTCAGTGATGGCTCCGACCTGGTGGAATGCTCTGTCCCATGAGACTAGGGCCCTTGAGGATTTAACCTCCTTCTGTCGGGCCTGTAAGACAGAGCTATTCCGCCTGGCCTTTAATTTGCATTCAGCCTGATCTTTTATTTCCCTTCCCTCCCCCTCCCCTTTTATGAAGATTACCCGCTCTGAAACCCCACAGCTAATTCTCCCCTGACCTCTTCGCTAGACCAAGTAGGACCAATTCAGCCAGCTAGACCTGGTGATTATCTAATGCTTATTAGATGGATTTTCTCCAAATTGATTTCTGAACTTTGAATTTTATTGTTATTCATGTTTTTATACTGTATTTTATGCTGCTTTTACAATTAAGTGTTTTAAATTTGTTGTTAGCCGCCCTGAGCCCGGTTTTCTGAACCGGGAAGGGCGGGGTATAAGTGAAAGTTTAATATTACTTCTTATTTCTACTGCAACTTTTTTCAACAATCAAGTTTTTTATAACTCCATGATGTCCATAGTTCTTGTTACATTTACAAGCGTTATTGCAGTCTTGCTAGTGTTTTCAACTGCTTACAGTGGTCTTCAAGGTAAATTTAAAGTTTTTCCCATTCCTTATTAAAGTTTTGCTCTTCCTATTAC
Source organism: Podarcis liolepis (assembly GCF_965112155.1). NCBI lineage: Eukaryota > Metazoa > Chordata > Lepidosauria > Squamata > Lacertidae > Podarcis > Podarcis liolepis. Next base: position 111,725,528 of record NC_139555.1, on the reverse strand, counting down.
AGATAGGTAGCCGTGTTGGTCTGCCATAGTCAAAATAAAAAAATTCCTTCCAGTAGCACCTTAAAGACCAACTAAGTTAGTTCTTGGTATGAGCTTTCGTGTGCATGCACACTTCTTCAGATACCTGAAGAATATCTGAAGAAGTGTGCATGCACACGGAAAGCTCATACCAAGAACTAACTTAGTTGGTCTTTAAGGTGCTACTGGAAGGAATTTTTTTTATTTTGCTCTTCCTAGTTCCTGAGCTTTCCGGTCAGTTCTGCCATTTTGGCATAGTCCAACAATTTAATTAGCCATTCTTCTCTAGTAGGAACTTTATCTTCTTTCCATCCCTGGGCTAACAACATTCGTGCACCTGTTGTCACGTACCATATTTTTTGCCCTATAGGACGCACTTTTTCCCCTCCAAAAATGAAGGGGAAATGTGTGTGTCCTATAGGGGGAGTGCAGGCTTTCGTGCACACTGACCCCTCTCGCTCTCCAGGCTTCAGGAAGCTATCTGCAAGCCGTGGGAGCCCGACGGGAAGTCAAGCCGGGCTCCCTAGGCTTGCGCAGAGCTGCCTGCATCCCGAAGCCTGGGGCGTGCTGGGCTCCCACGGCTTGCAGATAGCAGCCTGTTCTGGGGGCTGGGGTCGGGGGAAGCTTGGGCTTCCCAGCCCCACGCCTGGGGGGGGGAATAATTTTTTTTCTTAATTCCCCCCCCAAAAAAAACCACTAGGTGCACCCTATGGGCCGGTGCACCCTATGGGGCGAAAAATACGGTATATTGTCTTTTCTCCTCCCTTGAAATTACTTTAAAGTTATAAAAGTTATAACTTTTATTTTTAAAAAACCAGATGCTTTTTCTATTAGGAATTGTAGGTGCTAAAATTCCAAGGGCTTTCCCACATTTCCTCTGGTCCTGCGGCTTTCCATGGGAGGAAACTTCTCTTTAGCGCTCAACCAGAGCAAATGGCAACTTGGGTTTCCCCGATCTTTTGCTAAAGGGCAGGTTTTCCCTCAAAGGAGCAGAGCAAGGGGAAAACACTTGGGGTCCTCCTTTCTAGGCACGTGGAAGTGGGGACAAAGTGAAGCAACCTAGAGGAGACAGCAGAGACTCCAGACACCAAATTATCCCTAGCACCCAGCTCTCACTATGCTTCTTTCCCCCCATCAACAGTCCGATTACATTATGTTTCTCCATAATTTTTTCCCCTTAAGGCCAAAGGGAACCAGCACATTGGAGAGAAAGCAAAATTAAATTCTGCTCACTGGTGCTTAGGGCTTATCCAGGCCACATTTTGTGTTTCTTTTTTTAAAATAATAATTTTTAATTAAATTTTGCATATAATTTCCAAAGATCATATAACATATATTCTTATCTTATACAATATTTTGGACTTCCATCAACTACGTCAGAAGATTTTTCAATTTTATCACTTAATCTGCATTTCATTAATTTCACTATTACTTTTTAATAATCCTTAACGAATAATTTCTATTCCTAAATTTTCTCTGCAATATTTCGCATAGTCCTCCTTACAAAACTTATTGCAATCCTGCTAGCGTAATCTGTTGATTACAGTTGCTTTTCAAATAGTTCACATATTTACTCCAGTCTTCTGAGAATCTCCGATCCCTCCGGTTTCAAATCCTCCCTGTCATCTTATCCAGTTCAGCATAGTCCATTAATCCTTTTTGTGTTTCGAGGCACGGGTCTGTGCTTTAAAATGCTCTAGCTCAGCGCTGCTTTTTTGCTTTTTTTGCCGAGCAAAAATATCTACAAAAACATCCGTAAAGGGACCCCTGACCATTAGGTCCAGTCATGGACGACTCTAGGGTTGGCCGAGGGAGCCGGCGTACAGCTTCCAGGTCATGTGGCCAGCATGTCTAAGCTGCTTCTGGCGAACCAAGCAGCGCACGGAAACGCCGTTCACCTTCCTGCCACAGCGGTACCTATTTATCTACTTGCACTAGTGTGCTTTCGAACTGCTAGGTTGGCAGGAGCAGGGACTGAGCAATGGGAGCTCATCCCGTCGCGGGGATTCAAACTGCCGACCTTCTGATCGGCAAGTCCTAGGCTCTGTGGTTTAACCCACAGCGCCACCCGTGTCCCTAGAGCATAAGACTCTTATGCATAAGACTCAGTAGTGGGTTTGAGTCCTACATTGGACAAGGATTCCTGCATTGCATGGACTAGGTTGGCAGGAGCAGGTCCATGAACTGCTAGGTTGGCAGGAGCAGGGACCGAGCAACAGGAGCTCACCCCATCGCAGGGATTCGAACTGCCAACCTTCTGATCAGCAAGTCCTAGGCTCTGTGGTTTAACCCACAGCGCCTCCTGCGTCCCAGAAAAACATCCATACTCAAGGCTAAAATAACAAAGCGTAGCAAACCAGCAGCGATTAAAATTTGCAACCAGAGGAAGCCTGTTGAGATAAAACAGGCAAGCAGCAATGAGTCTCTCCAGGGAGACAATTCCACATGGCAGAAGTGGAGAGTCTTACAGCAGGAGTGGCCAATCTGGTGGCTTCCTGATGTTGACGGACCACAATTCCAACCATCTGACCATTATGCCAGCCGATGGGAGTTGGGACTCCAACAAGGTCTGGAGATGTTGGTATTAAAGGGTTAAGAAGCTCTAGTCAAGACGCTCTAATCACTGAGCAGCTGAAGGTCGTTAGGCTTCCAGGAATGTGAGTTTGTATAAATAGTCAACTCACTCGTGTGTTTGCCCCCTTCCTTTCCCCTTCCCCTTTTCTTTTGGGGCGTGTTTGCTGATATGTGTGATTCTTCACCAGGGTTTTTTGTTTTGTGTAAATAAACCTTTTATTTGAGTTCCAAACCGCTTGCTCCAAGGTTCCTTTATTGAAAAGATGCTGACTCTCCAGCCCTTCTTGAGCCGCTGTGCGAAATGCTCTGCTGTAATGGGACATAGGCGCAGCGGAAGCGCACTGGACATTTGATTAGCATTAAACTAATTAAAGTTTAATGGGACAGGAGAGGACAACATTGGCTACCTCTGTCCTGAGGATAAATGAGAGTCATCACTTGGGTTCTTGCTCTTGCATATTTTTTATAAGACGCCTGAATATTGCTAGTGGTCAAAAAGGGGTATCCTGGCGCAGTTCTCCCTTCTCACCTTTTCACTATTCCTGATTTTCACTGTCCTGCGAGACAGCCCCTTGGCCTGTTCGTACTCGTGTTTACAGTCGGTCACAAAAAACGACGGGACGTTTCCAATGGTCAGGAGCAATTCCTCTGGGGAAACAAAAGAGCACAAAGAGGTTGGGTCCTGCTGTTGAAAGAGGAGAAGATGGGCCCAGGGGCTTGATCCAGCGGGGCTCCTCTTAACATGATGGAGGTATACTGGGAAGGCTAGAAACTGTGGGTGGGTGGGTGGGTGGGGAAAAGGGGAAAAAGAGAGAGAACCCGGCAAGGGTCAAGATCATGGGTGGCCAACCTTTGGGGCAAGTCTGCCACAAGTCCAGGCAAATCAAGGATGAGACAGAATATAATAATAATAATAATAATAATAATAATAATAATAATAATAATATAGTGGTACCTCGGGTTACATATGCTTCAGGTTACATATGCTTCAGGTTACAGATTCTGCTAACCCAGAAATAGTACCTCGGGTTAAGAACTTTGCTTCAGGATGAGAACAGAAATAGCGCGGCAGCAGCAGGAGGCCCTATTAGCTAAAGTGGTACCTCAGGTTAAGAACAGTTTCAGGTTAAGAAAGGACCTCCAGAACAAATTAAGTACTTAACCCGAGGTAAGTACTTAATTCGTTCCGAAGGTCCGTTCTTAACCTGAAACTGTTCTTAACCTGAAGCAACACTTTAGCTAATGGGGCCTGCTGCTGTCACAGCGCCGTCAGAGCACGATTTGTGTTCTCATCCTGAAGCAAAGTTCTTAACCTGAAGCACTATTTCTGGGTTAGCGGAGTCTGAAACCTGAGGCGTATGTAACCTAAAGCGTATGTAACCTGAGGTACCACTGTAATAATTTATACCCCACCCATGTGGCTGGGTTGCCCCAGCCACTCTGGGCAGTTCAGAAAAGAATATTAAAGTACAATAAACCATAAAACATTAAAAACTTTCCTATACAGGGCTGCCTTCAGATGTTTATTTCCTTGACAACTGATGGGAGGGTGTTCCACAGGGCAGGCACCACTACCGAGAAGGCCCTCTGCCTGGTTCCCTGTAACCTCACTTCTCGCACTGAGGGAACCACCAGAAGGCCCTTGGAGCCGAACCTCAGTGTCTGGGCTGAACGATGGGGGTGGAGACACTCCTTCAGATATACTGGACCGAGGCCGTTTAGGGCTTTAAAGGTCAGCACCTACACTTTGAATTGTGGTCGGAAACGTACTGGGAGCCAATGTAGGTCTTTTAGGACTGGTGTTATGTGGTCTCAGCAGCTGTTCCCAGTCACCAGTCTAGCTGCCGCATTCTGGATTAGTTGCAGTTTCCAGGTCACTTCTGCTGTGTGTACCACACTACATTACAAGTGTGCACACACAACCCTGGGTTATTAGGATGGGTTTGGCTCTAGTCTACTGAGCTGGAGGGAAGACAACAGGGGCGCGGACTTATAAAAAATATTGGGGGGCCCCGGGAAAGCTCATGAATAATAAATAAGCTCATGAATATGCAGATAAAGTGGCGCCGCCTCCTCGTGAGCGAATAGGGGAGAGCGTGCTGTGCCTATTAATCAGCTCCGAAGGAAATTGGGTGGAGCTTTTGCTCAGGAGGGAGGGCAGGAGGCATGCAGCCCGACCCTGTGCATTTTGGCCTGGGGGAGGGGCGGCGGCGGTGCTCTGCTGGAGGGGCGCCCGAGATTATTGGGGGGGCTGAGCCCCCCCAAACAAATTTTTGAGGGGGCTCGGGCCCCCTCAGGCTCCATGGAGTCGGCGCCTATGGAAGACAACAATGCAGTGCTGGAGAAAGAGGGACAAGTGTAGGTCTGACTCTGCCCCCCCAGAAGCCAGCTCACATCCTGTTTGCTAGGCATGCCACAAAGTCTGCTGCTTGTACCACCTCTGTGGTACCTCTGCAGTAGGTTGGCCATTCACGCAAACAGGCCTGCTCTTCTTACCATGATTCTTGCAGGTGGTCTGTGGGTGGGGCTTCCTCAGAGCCCGGGTGGTCCCAGCCGTACAGGGGAGGCAGATTGGCCTGTGGAGAGGAATCACCAGAGAGAAGTTAGCAGAGCACCAGCACCGGCCCTGGAGAAGGACCTAGAACGTTCCTACTTATCAGGATTGTTTGCAGTTTACTCGGGCAGTGTAAAAGCTTCCTATTGTTTGCCTTTGGTCACTGCCTCGGTCGTGGGACATACCCCGCTTCACAACCAAGGATTAATTTGCACCAGAGCTCAGACCTCAGAGAGATGATAGGACATCGGCAGGTAATGTCGGGGATCGGCCATAACGTGCAAATAGACAAAAGTGTTCCTGAGGTTGTGCAGAGTGCATTTCCCTCACTACAAAATAACAACAGCAAGGAAGTTTGCAGAAGCTTAACGACGAGAAAATTATTATGGCCCAAGTTGCGTGTCGAGACCCCGCAGCCACCCCCTCGTTGAAAATAACTCACACAAGGACACAGATATTAGGTTTATGTTATTGGGCAAATTTTGGCCACAACTTTATTGAAATTACAGAAAGTGAGCGGTATTGGCTTAGGCATTGATTGGACCTGACTATATCTGACTCCTGAGCACTGTGCAGGAAGTCCAGTAAGGGTAAGCCACCGGTAGAGGGCGCCCTGTCGATGCGAACCAACTCCAGCTCCCCCTGGTGTTCCCGTTGGGGTAGTGTCATGGCCCTAGCCCCTGACCCAGGCTTCGGACTAGATCAACACCCCCAGGTTCCTTTAACGGAATACCCTTAAGCATGGAGGGGCAGGTGATGGCCACACCTCCCCTCCCCCACACAAGGTCAAACAATGCCTAACCGCAACCCTAACAAAGTGGTGACGATTACTACGAGGTAGGCGAAAACCAAGTGGCCAGTGCCAATTTGCCAAGTGGAAAAATTCCTACCAGGCCCCTCGGACAACCATGGCGACCAACCAAAGTCCATAGCAAGGCCAGTGCCTAACCTGCAAAATAGGGAGGGGGGCGGGTGATTGAGGAAGCGAGCCAAAGAGGAAGTCCTCTGGCTCGCTCCTCCGTTTAAATGGCCCTGGCCACGCCCCCAGCCAGCGGATTGGCTGGCCGGGCTCTAACAACGTCCCCCGCCCCCAGTGGGGAGTGGGTGGTCACGCGGTCCACCGCAACTCCTCCCCACTGGGAAGTGGAGCGGATTTTGCAGACCAGAGCCCACAGCAGCAGATGTAAAGGTCTCTAACCCATGAAAGGTGTCAGAATCCAGCCCGACCACAACTTACTATCATTTACTTATTATTAAGGAGCAATAGCTTGCTTTTAAATATTTGGAAAACCACACATTTTCAAGATGCTACACCACAATCTCATATCCCTTGTGTTTTGTAAAACTGCAGCTGAACCTTGCTTATTTGCTGCTTATTGTTTCTTGCTTGGGCCTAGAACACAGATATTTCGCTCGGGCACGGGTGTGTGTCTCCCTTTTAATCGGAGTCCCAATGGAAAACCAACATTTTCTCTCCCTCCCCACCTCACCTTGCAGAAACAGAGGGTATGACTTTTTTGGCGAGTTTCACCAGGGCGACATCATAATCATAGAATTCAGGGATTCCACGATCTTTTAGCTTCCCAATCTGGTACAGTGGGTGCGATCGGACTGCAGCCACGTCAAAGCGCTGATTCTCACCTAAACGGAGAAGATGAGAATTAAATGCAGAGTTCCAGTAAATGCTGCTGCCTGCAGTGCTTGTCACCAGGTGATTGTTATGTACTGAGTTGAATAGGATCCAAAATGCAGCAGTCTGATTGGTCCTAGAACAATAGGATCCAAAATGCAGCAGTCTGATTGGTCCTAGAACAATAGGATTCAGAACAGTCTGATTTGGATTTGGATTTGATATCCCGCTTTATCACTCCCCTTCAGGAGTCTCAAAGCGGCTGACATTCTCCTTTCCCTTCCTCCCCCACAACAAACACTCTGTGAGGTGAGTGGGGCTGAGAGACTTCAGAGAAGTGTGACTGGCCCAAGGTCACCCAGCAGCTGCATGTGGAGGAGCGGAGACGCAAACCCGGTTCCCCAGATTACGAGTCTATCGCTCTTAACCACTACACCACACTGGCTCTGATTGGTCCTAGAACAATGCAGCAGTATGATTGGTCTGCAGGAGCTACCCAATCCGGCTCCAGATGGAAGTGAATCCACAACCTGATTGGCCTACAGGAGAATTCCGGAATTAGCCAATCACGTGCAGCCCATTGTGTAAATAATGCATATAAAGCAGATACTTTGAGGGGACATTCATTCCTCCTCACCACTATGAGCTGAATAAAGAGCATGAAATCCACTCTCGACTCCGAGTATATTTCAGTGATCAAAAACATGCCCTCTGCTTTCTGCTCACCTGGTTCCTGTTAAAAAGGCACAAGAGGAAACCACATCACGTTTTCCCTCACACACACCCCCCCTCTGGGAACTCTGGTCCTTCCCAGCTTGAGAGAATTTGGCTTACCTAACGTGACTGTGATGTCCCCAGCTTCCTCAACCACGGGGAAACAGTGGGCTGCTGTCAAGACATAATACTCGGAGACAAGGGCTCCTTTGCAGTGTTCAAATCCCCTTCCAGCACGCTTTGATTTGAAAGAGGAAAGCAGAACAGACAGGTAAGAGCAACACTATCATGTATGGTGGCAATGCAATAAAATCAAAACTTTCTGGGAAGATATTTAGAACTCGAAATGATCTTAAGAATCTCCTTTAACATTAAGCCAGAGGCATATTTACTGGGTATTATTGACATGGATTTTCCTAAAAAAATTAATGATATTTTTCTCTACGCAACGGTGGCAGCGAGGGTTCTCATAGCTACAATGTGGAAAAGTGGAAAAGTTCCCTCAAGACAAGAGTAGGTCCATAAAATGATCGATTATGCTGAATTAGATAGTTTATCCGAAATATTAAAGAACAAACCAAGGAAAGATTTCATTTCAAAATGGGAAGTATTTAAAATATATTTGAAAATTAATAATACTGACCTAGAAGCCGTAGCAGGATTTGAATAACTCAAGCAATATCGTTTGATTTAACATATTTTGAACGTGCTGTGAAATGACAGTAATAACATGTATGGGCAGTAAAGAATGGTAATTTGATTTATGGAGTAGATGGGAAGTTGGGTTTATAAAGAAGAGACCATTACAGCTGATTGATTATGAAACTTATATTAACTCTCTATGTAAGGCGCAACTGATGGTGCTTTCACTATGGTTCATTTTGTCCTTTTTTTGTTGTGTGTTGAGCAAATAAAATAATAGTAATAAAAAAGAGCAACACCCAGACAACCCATGGCACAATCCTATGCATGTTTATGTGGAAGCAACTCCCACTGGGTTCCATGGAGCTTATATTTCCTGGAAGGGTGCATAGGATTGCAACCATAGACAACTTCAAGTAGGCCGTCACAAGTCCAGCCAAGAAAAAGCAGTATTGAAGGCCGAAATTCAACAGGTGGACCTTATCGCTATGACAGAGAGTCAGGGATGAGGAAATTATAGCTATTGAATTTCTGTCAGCAGTTGAAGGAACAGAGGACCAGCCCCATGGAAAATATGTGGCAATCCTAAACTTGGCTTGTTGGATAGCGTGAGCTCTACATGCCCACCTGGGGTGAAAATGAATCCTGGTGCCCCCCCCCCACCACCACACTGTATCTTGCACAAGGCTAAGGCTTGGGTATTATGTTGTTTCCTCATGGTTAGGCCACAGATTCCTCACCCCTGTTCTGTCTGAAGTGGTACAGTCCAGAATTCTACCATCTTTTCCTATTACCTCATTCTGCATAATACTGTATGAATCCCCTACAACATTTCTCTGATGAAAATAGGGACGTCTCCTCCATCACTTGTCGGATAAAATAGGGACATCCTATTCTATAGGTGGCGCTGTGAGGGATGCGGGTGGTGCTGTGGTCTAAACCACTGAGCCTAGGGCTTGCCGATCGGAAGGTCGGTGGTTCGAATCCCTGTGACGGGGTGAGCTCCTGTTGCTCGGTCCCTGCTCCTGCCAACCTAGCAGTTTGAAAGCACGTCAAAGTGCAAATAGATAAATAGGTACCGCTCCGGCGGGAAGGTAAACGGCATTTCTGTGTGCTGCTCTGGTTTTGCCAGAAGCGCCTTAGTCATGCTGGCCACATGACCCAGAAAAACTGTCTGTGGACAAACGTCGGCTCCCTTGGCCAGTAAAGCGAGATGAGTGCCGCAACCCAAGAGTCGTTTGCGACTGGAGTTAACTGTCAGGGGTCCTTTACCTTTTTATTCTATATGCTCCAACATTTCTCCAATGAAAACAGGGACATCCTATTCCATTCTCTCCAAAATTTCTCTAACAAAAATAGGAATGGCCTAAGGAAAAGCAGGACATTCCAGGATCAAATCAGATATCAGGACGGTGTCTAAATCTGGGACTGTCCCCGGAAAATAGGGGCACTTGGAGGGTCTGCTGTATGTAGATTTGGACAAAGAGATGCTGTGCAGGAGATGGCTGAAAAGCAGGCCCTGTGGTTGCTAAGCAACCACACCATACTTCCACCCAGCAAGTTTCACAAGGACCCTCCTTAGCGATGGGGGCGCCAGGGGATGCTATAGCTGGCACTATGCTTGGGTCGAACATTCTCTGTCTACTCAGAGGCTCCAGAAGCCATGAACCCAAACCAGATATCCACCAGGCTGTCACTAAAGAACCACATCTCCATCAGATTGCTACTGCAGAAAACCCTTGTCTCCTTCTCATTTGTTCCGCTCTCACCCGGATGCTAATTGTGACGTGCCAGGGATTCTTCTCTTGGTCCTTCGCTTGCGTGTGCTCCTTGGCCAAGCCACACATGGACAGAACCTGACTCTCATCTGAAAAGAGAAAGCGGTGTCACCTTCAGCTCCCCAGGAAAGGAGAGAGGGGCCTCGTGGGTTGAGAAGGAGGCAAAAGGGTCAGGACTCCTGGGTTCCTCTGGGAAAGGAAGTGGTGGGGACGGATAGGAGGAGGCAGCTGAGAGCACCAGCTTCTTGGTTATACATTGAGCCAGTGTTGAGGGGCTGCTAAAGGGCACAAGAAGTACTGGATGAGGCCAAGGGCCTGACACGCTGCTTTCTACGACAGCCAGACAGGTGCTTCTCTGGAAGGCCAGGTTCCCTAGTTCCATGCAGCCATCATGGCTAATGTTTTTCATGTATGGCTCTAATCCACTCAAGCTACTGGCCATTATGGCACTTTCTGCTCACGCTGAGTAGCACTAAGACCTGTAGGAGTGGCCAGTGTCGTGTAGGTGCTCTCAAACATTTCCCAGTATCCTCTGCAACGAGAGAAAAGTTGATGTGGAAAATGGGGATTTGAGTTGGCCTTTGAGAAACTTATCTTTGCTGTGTCATAGATACCAAGGATGAGGAATGGAGAGGAGGCTGAGAGTCAGATATTTCTGGGAAAGGAAATGTTGAAGGACAAGTCGGGGGAGTGCCGAAATCCCTGAAATGGAGGTTTGCCTTACCAATCATTTCTTCAAAGGCATCCCGTACTTCATCGTAGTCTTTGAGCTTGAAGACGTGCCTTTCGCCCGGCTTCTGAGATGCCAAGGCGTTCATATTCTCTATAGCGACCATGGGCCCAATACCAAAGATATAAACGTCTAGGCACAAGTGGGGGGTGGAAGGCAAGGGTGAGTCAAGAATTTCTTAGGCTCCCACATGAAGAAAAGAAAAAACCAACAACAACCAGCATGCGACAGAGGGCAAAAGGCCTTCCTGTGCCACAGTTGTTCATGGAAGAAGTACCTCTGAAATAAGGCAGGCTCGTTGATTCTATGCCCTTTTCATAGTACGACTTCTGGTCCCCCTTGGCAAACATATAAATTCATCCCGTAGCAGACTGTGACCCTGAACTACAGATGCAAAATATTTGTTCCTCCTGTGCATGTGAAAACCAGCATATGCAGCCAAGGACACATGGTAACAAGTCAAAGAGATAACGTCTCGCCAAAGATTGTCGCTCCATGGATTCATAGAGCAGTGCTCTTCAGCCTTGTCCTCTTTGTGACGCTGTACATCGTGAATTGATTTATGCCAACTGTTATGCTGTGTGTGTGTGTGTGTGTGTGTGTACATGCACACACAGTTTCATTGTATTGCATACAGTGGTGCCTCGCAAGACGAAAAGAATCTGTTCTGTGATTCTCTTCGTCTAGCGGTTTTTTTCGTCTTGCGAAGCAAGCCCATTGAAGGATTAGCGGATTAGCGCTATTAGCGGCTTTTAGAGGCTTTTAGCGGCTTATCTGCTGATCGGATCAGCTGATAAGCGGCTTAGTGGCTTAGAAAAAGGGGGGGGGGAAGGAAAAAAAACCAGCAGGAACTCGCAAGACATTGTCGTCTTGCGAAGCAAGCCCATAGGAGATTCGTTTTGCGAAGCACCTCCAAAACGGAAAACCCTTTCATCTAGCGAGTTTTCCGTCTTGCGAGGCATTCGTCTTGCGGGGCACCACTGTAGTTATATTGTTTTATATGGTATGCAGGGTAAATGCAGCCTGCAATCCACGTTTGGTGCCTAAACATTTGCTTGATCAAAAAAAAAAAAAATCACCTTAAATGATAGTAGTGGGAATGACCAAAGCTAATGTACAGGCAAGATATATCATAGCATGAATGAAATATCCTGGAATTGTAGATTTGGAAGGTAAGATGAGTCAAGATGAAAAGTAGCCGTGAGTGGCTCAGACGGTAGAGCATGAGACTCTTATTAATCTCTGGGTCGTGGGTTTCAGCCCCACTTTGGGCAAAAGATTCCTGCGTTGCAGGGGGTTGGACAAGGTTGGACAAAGCCACTTCTGAGCTGGAGAGGAGGTGGGGTGGCGGGCTTCATGCCCCCTCCAGGTGCGCGGGGGGCTGGCTCTCAGCCTCCGCGCGACTGAGGGTATCCCTGGCCGTGTCATCACCTGGCCAGCCAATCGGCTGGCCTGGGGGCGTGGCCTGCACTATTTAGTGCTCCGCGGCCAGGGATCTCCCTCTTTTGGCTGCTTCAGCTGCTCCGGTTTCCCATCCTCCCGCCCTTTAGGTTTTTCTTTCCGACATTGCTATGGACCTCGGTTGGTCGCTGTTAAGGGGCCTGGTAGGAATTTTTTCCACTTGGCAAATTGGCTAGGTTTTTCGCCTAGGTAAAGGTAAAGGGACCCCTGACTATTAGGTCCAGGCGCTCATCTCGTTTTATTGGCCGAGGGAACCGGTGTACAGCTTCCGGGTCATGTGGCCAGCATGACTAAGCAGCTTCTAGCGAACCAGAGCAGCACACGGAAACGCTGTTTACCTTCCCGCCGGAGTGGTACCTATTTATCTACTTGCACTTTGACGTGCTTTCGAACTGCTAGGTTGGCAGGAGCAGGGACCGAGCAACAGGAGCTCACCCCGTCGCGGGGATTTGAATTGCCGACCTTCTGATCGGCAAGTCCTAGGCTCTGTGGTTTAACCCACAGCGCCACCCGCGTCCCTTGATGGTTTTTTGCCTACCTCGTAGCAAATCATCACAACTTCTTCGGCATTGGCAGTTAGGCATTGGTAAGGGTATTGTTATGTAGATGAGAGAGGGGAGGAAGCGCCATCACCTCCCCCACATATTGAAGGGTAGTCCGATAAAGGATTCCGGGGGGCATGGCCCTGTCCGAAGTCTGTGGAGGTGAGGGCCTAAGGCACGCCCCCGAGTGGTGACCCCAGGGGAGCTCCTAGTTGATGTGCATCAGCAGGACTCCCTCTACTGCTGGTTAACCCTTCCCGGACTTCAAGCAGGCAGGCTGAAGCCGTATAGTCGGTTAGGACCAATGCCTAAGCCAATACCACTCATTACCTGTAACCAATAAAATTGTGGCCATTTTTTGCCCATTAACCTAAATAATTGTGTCATGTGTCTTTATTTCCACTGGGGGGAGGCAGGAACTCGCCACGCAACTCTGGAATTCTATGATACCATTCTCTAATGGTGATCTAGGTCATTGCTGCCCTTTACTATTCCTGCCCCCACCCCACAAAGCCCAGCGTGCATCACTGTTACGGGACGTGTCTTACCCAAGAAGTCATTACGAGCGGGCTGGCCGGGAATATTGAGGAACTCCTTGATTCTTCCAATGACAGGAACAGGGGTCCCTCCCATGTTGTAGTCTCCTGGGACGAGGAGAAAGGGAGAGAATTTGGTGAGCGTAGAAGAGATGGTACTGGAATGCCCTCCAGCTTTTGGAGGGAAAGACTACAAGGCCATAATTAAGGGAGCCCCATTGGAGCAAACAAAACTCCACTTTTAACAGTCTTGTGTTTCTGGCAGGCTCCTTGGAAGCCCACAATTCGTTCCGGAGGTCTGTACTTAACCTGAAACTGTTCTTAACCTGAAGCAACACTTTAGCTAATGGGGCCTCCTGCTGCTGCCGCACCGCCGGAGCACAATTTCTGTTCTCATCCTGAAGCAAAGTTCTTAACCTGAAGCACTATTTCGGGGTTAGCGGAGTCTGTAACCTGACGCGTATGTAACCTGAAGCGTATGTAACCTGAGGTACCACTGTACTCAGAGGAAGAGGGTCCCTGTTAAGATGGAAGTTCTGCTAAATGCCATTGTTTGGAACCGTTTTGAAGGGAGTCTTGGCCAACAGTCTCTCCAGAGAGGAAAGATGCTTTGCACATTATCGGGGACACCTTACCCTTAAAAGGTAAAGGTAAAGGGACCCCTGACCATTAGGTCCAGTCGTGACCGACTCTGGGGTTGTGGCGCTCATCTCGCTTTATTGGCTGAGGGAGCCGGCGTACAGCTTCCTTGTCATGTGGTCAGCATGACTAAGCCGCTTCTGGCAAACCAGAGCAGCGCACGGAAACACCGTTTACCTTCCCTCCGGAGCGGTACCTATTTATCTACTTGCACTTTGACATGCTTTCGAACTGCTAGGTTGGCAGGAGCAGGGACTGAGCAACGGGAGCTCACCCCGTGGCAGGGATTCAAACCACCGACCTTCTGATTGGCAAGCCCTAGGCTCTGTGGTTTAACCCACAGCGCCACCTGCGTCCCTTACCTTACCCTTTAAAAACAGGCCAAAAACATTGGTCCCTGGATAGAGAGATTTTCTCAAAGACAGGATTTGGGGTAAGCCCCCCCCCCCCACCCCGTCCCCTTGCCATCCACTCATGTTGCAGTCACCTAGGAATAGAATAGCACACATGCTCTGAGGCACTTTTTATGGACCCATTATGGGTAAAAAGAAGAAGGAAAAGCAGCAAGCCTTTTAAGTAGAGGTATTTCCCAGCTTGCACCTGTACCGGAACTGTTTTTAAAAGACATTTTATCATGTATGTGCTTGCTGGGAACTGGGCTTCTTTGGGAGGAAGGATGGGACAGAAATTCAAAATAAACAAAGCAATTTCTGAAATCGTTGTTCTAATAATTCTTTTTAAAAGGAGGAGGAAAGGTGGAGATGCAGGTAACATTCCCCCTTCCTTACTGTCTCACCGTCAGTCAAGAGGAGGATAACATGGCGGGTGGTGGTGGCAATAGGAGCAGGATCCAACCCCTCCCTCAGTTGGTCCTCTTGCTGGTTGATCATCATCTTATAGACAGCATCCAGACCTTTGAAAATGTTGGTTCCAGGCTTTAGTTTGTGTTCTGCAGGAAGAAGAAGAATGATTCAGCTCAGGGCAAACAACCCACTAGGTGGGCAGCTCAGGAAAGCCTCAGTAGTCCTCAGGGGCTTCCTTGTAGGGGGGAAAAAAACAGGCCTCTACAATTAGCGGTGGGCAAATGTGCCAATTTGGGTTTCTCATTTTTCCAGGCCTTCAGTTCAGTTTTCCACATTTCTGCATCACTTCATGGAAAATCCCCTGAAAATCCATACTTTCTCTTTGCAAAGCCGTGTTCCCCAGTATAATGCATTGCCATACAGTGGTGCCTCGCAAGACGAAAAGAATCCGTTCTGTGATTCTGTCTAGCGGTTTTTTCGTCTTGCGAAGCAAGCCCATTGAAGGATTATCTGATTAGCGCTATTAGCGGCTTATCAGCTTATCGGATCAGCTGATAAGCAGCTTAGCGGCTTACAAAAAGGGGGGGAGGAAAAAAACCCCACAGGAACTCGGAAGACCTTTTCGTCTTGCGAAGCAAGCCCATAGGAGATTCATTTTGCGAAGCACCTCCAAAACAGAAAACTCTTTCATCTAGTGAGTTTTCCGTCTTGCGAGGCATTCGTCTTGCGGGGCAACACTGTACATTGTTTTCATGCAGAAAGATGCATTTATACACAAAACTGGCACTAGCAAATGACCTATTGTACACGCTACTTAGCCTGAGAACAGCATTGCAAAATTCAGAGATTATTTATAGAATTGTAGAGTTGGAAAGGACCACAAGGGTCATCTACTCCATGCAATGCAGGAATCCTTGTCCAATGTAGGACTCAAAACCACAACTCTTATGCATAAGAGTCTTATGCTCTAGGGCAGGGGTCTGTAACCCGCGGCTCCGGAGCCGCATGTGGCTCTTTTACACCTTTGCCGCGGCTCCAGGGCGGATACTAGTGAGGGGAGGAGGCGCATTGTGCGCCCCGACACTCCCCACTGTGGCGGGCGCTGTACTGGCTGTTACGTCGCATGGGGGCGGTGCGTGCGTTAGTCACGCACCGTCCCGACGTCACCTTCCTGCCCGCTACATTTTAAGGGGCATGTACGCTGGTCACTGCATTGAAAGGGGGCATGTGCGCTGGTCACTGTTTTGAAGGGGAGTGAAGAACACACACACACAAAAAGGTAACTTGTTAATTTAACGTTTATGTCTATCAGGAGGAGTAATTCTGAGGGGTCAAACAAAGAAATAACAAAAAAGTGACAAAACAGTTATTTTTATAATGACGAGTTTTGCGGCTCCCAGTTTTTTTCCCTTCGGAAACGGGTGCAAGTGGCTCTTTTTGTCTTAAAGGTTGCAGACCCCTGCTCTAGGGACACGGGTGGCGCTGTGGGTTAAACCACAGAGACTAGGACTTGCCAATCAGAAGGTCGGCGGTTCGAATCCCTGCAACGGGGTGAGCTCCCGTTGCTCGGTCCCTGCTCCTGCCAACCTAGCAGTTCGAAAGCACGTCAAAGTGCAAGTAGATAAATAGGTACCGCTCCGGCGGGAAGGTAGACGGCGTTTCTGGTTTGCCAGAAGCAGCTTGTTCCTGCTGGCCACATGACCCGGAAGCTGTACGCCGGCTCCCTCGGCCAGTAAAGCGAGATGAGTGCCGCAACCCCAGAGTCGGCCACGACTGGACCTAATGGTCAGGGGTCCCTTTACCTTATCCTCTACCAACTGAGCTATCCTAGAGAAGTATGAATTTCAAAGGGCGGCCCTGCCTTGGTTTGTGTGTGTTTCTGGGAAGCGCAAACCAAACAGGTTTGCCTTTAAATGTGAACTGAGCCAAATTTCAGTCAATCAGGCTGCTTCTGTTTTGATAGAAAAGCAGTTGTGGGATGCTGAAGCAGTCTGGAGCCATTTGCCAAATATTCTCCCTCCAGACTGCTGTTTGTCCCCCAAAGGTACAGTAAACATACACCCCACCCCACCCAATTCTCTTGAATTGGCCGGTGTGGTATAGTGGTTAAGAGCGGTGGGCTCGTAATCTGGGGAACCGGGTTCGCTTCCCCGCTCCTCCACATGCAGCTGCTGGGTGACCTTGGGCCAGTCACACTTCTCTGAAGTCTCTCAGCCCCACTCACCTCACAGAGTGTTTGTTGTGGGGGAGGAAGGGAAAGGAGTATGTTAGCCGCTTTGAGACTCCTTCGGGTAGTCTCAGCGGGATGAACGCCCTTCCAGCAGATGTCAAAGCGATAAACAACTACCTGACATTCAGAAGACATCTTAAGGCAGCCCTGTTCAGGGAAGTTTTTAACGTGTGATATTTTAGCATATCTTTGGTTTCTATGGAAGCCGCCCAGAGTGGCTGGGGAGGCCCAGCCTGATGGGCGGGGTATAAATAATAAATTATTATTAATTATTATTAATTATTATTATTAATTATTATTATTATTATTATTATTATTATTATTATTATTATTATTATTATTATTTCAAATCCAAACTCTTCTGCTTGCCCAGCTCCCTAACCACCACCCTAGCAGAGGTCAGGAATGCAGCTTACCATTATATTTCAGGGCCTCCAGCTGCTCAATCACCCAGGAGGCATCATTGCTCTTTGGGTTGGTCGTACTCAAAACCTCTTTGCTTTGGGTGGCAAAGGTGATGATGCCGTAGCGAGGGAAAGTGTCATAGCTGGATATCTATATTGAGAGGACAGAGTGTCAAGAGAAAGGAGGAACCTTCATGGCAATAGTTATTAGTCAATATTATTATTATTATTATTATTATTATTTTTCAAGCTGTACACTTCAGGTCAATAAACACACAAGACGTAACCAGCTATGCTTTTGAATAAATAAGGTATACTGTTCGTTGTATCAAATTGTAGATTTCAACAGACATAGCTCATAAAGTTCAAGGAAAAAAGCAGAAGACCCAGTGGATCAGTTCATTCACTAATCAGTTCATGCATAAGGTCCATATATGTTTAAGTGTGTAGTCTACCTGTCTGTTCATAAAGTCCAACAATCCACGTGAAAGGTTGTTACAGTTCCACAGAATCCTTTCACAGGGTCTAAGACAAGGATTTCCAGAATATTAGCCTTGTTTCGCCGTCTTGGGCTTCATCAGTAGTAAAGGTAAAGGTAAAGGGACCCCTGACCATTAGGTCCAGTCGTGACCGACTCTGGGGTTGCGGCACTCATCTTGCTTTATTGGCCGAGGGAGCCGGCGTTTGTCCACAGACAGCTTCCAGGTCATGTGGCCAGCTGACAAAGCCGCTTCTGGCGAATCAGAGCAGCGCACGGAAACGCCATTTACCTTTCCACTGGAGCGGTACCTATTTATCTACTTGCACTTTGACGTGCTTTCGAACTGCTAGGTTGGCAGGAGCAGGGACCGAGCACCGGGAGCTCACCCCATCGTGGGGATTCGAACCGCCGACCTTCTGATCGGCAAGTCCTAGGCTCTGTGGTTTAACCCACAGCGCCACCCGCGTCCCTCTCATTAGTAGTACAAACTCATATATGATATCACAGGACAGTGGATCTTATAGCATAGTAGTAGCTGCTGAAATCTACAATTTGATACCATGAACAGTACTTTATTCAAAAGTACAGCCGGTTACGTCTTGTGTGTTTATTGAATATGTTTCACGTAACATATTGTTGTTGTTTTGCACACTTCAGCTTTCATGGTGAGTTCCATCTCTGAGGACAACCAGAAACCATTTTAGGAGAGGGAGGGATGAACTCAGTTAACCATCTTCTACCTCAGTGTAGAAATTACAGGATTAGGGGTTGTTACTTTGGGTTGCGTTCCTTCCAAACCTGGAAATTACTAGGTTCTCACTCTTTTCACCTCCTCAAACTGTTGGGTTCCGCTTGCAAGGTGCCAGGATTCTGATATCTTCTCCTGGAAATCCCAATAATCAGATTCCAGTGTCTACCTTCCTGCCCCATCTATGTTACCACAGCAAGTCTAGCAGACTAAAATTTGTGCATCGAGAGCATCATCTAGCTTGCATTAGCAGCATGTCTGAGGGCTTACTTGGTCAGCTGATGTCAATGGCCAATCCCTGCCCACCTGGCCCTATAAAGCCCTAGCCTCAGAAGCTACTCCCCTCAGTACAAGAGCATTGTCTCTTGAGAAAGCATCTGCCTCTCTCTCCCTCGGCCTTTCCTGGAAAAAACACTGGAGCTGCAGCATGGCTCCCAGCTCAACTGATCCTGCAAATAAATGAATCTCTCTAAAATAGATTTTCACTGCCTGCATCTTCTGCATTATAATTTTTTAAGGAAACCAAGTTCTTTCTTTTTAAGTTGTTTGGAACTCTTGTTCTTCTTTACTTTTACTACTAACGGATGTAGGCTTGTTTGCTATAACTACCAAACTCTGTGAGTAAAATCTTCACTTATTTGCAAAGCTAAGCTCTGTGATTTATTCTAGCCTAAGTATTTTCATGGGAAATGTCTGTTTAAAGGTGGATGAGAGCAGATGTAAATCTAACCAAGTTTTAAGGTGCTTGGAGCAATTGCCATTGTGCTAATGCTGCTACAAAACAGTAACAATCTCTCTTCCAAACCTCTCTCCAACTGACTATATATCCTCTTCTGGGCCCTCTGTCCTGGAACTCACCCCCCTGTTACGAACCACTCGCCTACTCTGACTTTTGGCCTACTTGGACTAACTGTCAGCTCCTTCTCCAAGACTCAGAACCCAGATGCCTGGAGCCTGCTTCCCTTCCTCCTTCCCATTCAGCTTTGCTCCCCACCAAGGTTTCCACCCAGATCTGACAACTTTTTGTTCCACTGATGATCCTAGTCAATAGAGTAGGGGCTTTACAGCAGACCTCTGTTTCTACACTGATCTCACGCTGCTCTTCTTGGGGAAAGGGAGAACACATAAAGTTTCTCAGCCTACCACACCTTCTCGATGAACTTGATGATTGCATCCCGAGCTTTGTGAAATGTTGGCTGACCAATACTCCGGGAGGCGTCAAGGACAATGTAGATATTCATTGAGCCATCAACCTCAATCTTGATTTTACGCTTCCCTGTAGCAGCTGTGGGGAGGAAAGAGCCACAAGAGGGGAGGTATCAGCAAAGGTTAGCAACCCGCCCCCCCAAAAAAATTAGTGGGAAGGAACCAACCAAACAGCCCACTGAGGACTGAACATGATCAGTGGTCATGGGATGCCAAATGTTTGATGCAAGGTGTGTGTGTGTGTGAAAACTGGAAAGGCAGGGAGGGAGAATAGAAACAAGTAACTGAAATCCTGAACAACAGCACTCCAGACTACATTTTGTTGCAGGTCGTCCCCCTTGTTTCCTCTGAGCTGTCTTGGTCCTACTCAGAGGGAATCCACTGAGGATAATAGACACTGCTAACTTAGGTTCATGGATTTCAATGGGCCTAGTCTTTTTTTGGGGGGGGGAGGACGCGGGTGGCGCTGTGGGTTAAACCACAGAGCCTAGAACTTAGTGATTAGAAGGTTGGCGGTTCGAATCCCCACAACGGGGTAAGCTCCCGTTGCTCGGTCCCTCCTCCTGCCAACCTAGCAGTTCGAAAGCACGTCAAAGTGCAGGTAGATAAATAGGTACCGCTCCGGCGGGAAGGTAAACGGCATTTCCGTGCGCTGCTCTGGTTCACCAGAAGCAGCTTAGTCATGCTGGCCACATGACCTGGAAGCTGTACGCTGGCTCCCTCAGCCAATAAAGTGAGATGAGCGCCACAACCCCAGAGTCGGCCACGACTGGACCTAATAGTCAGGGGTCCCTTTACCTTTACTTACTCTTTTTTAAAAATGTATTTTTATTAAAGATTTTCTTGATTTACAAAGGTATGTGCAATATCTCTCTCTCGTATTTCCCCCCCCCCCATGTAACTTTTTTTTTTTTTTTACAAATCGGTTTCATTTGTTGAGACATTAGGAAGAATAGGGGGAAAGAGGTGGAGGGGGGGAAAGATGAGTGGGGGTGGGTCAGGTGGTGATGTTTCTATTTTACTTAATATATGTGGCATAGCTGTCAACGTTTCTGTTATGTACTGAGTTGAATAGGATCCAAACTGCAGCAGTCTGATTGGTCCTAGAACAATGCAGCAGTATGATTGGTTGGCAGGAACCACCCAATCATGCTCCAGATATAAGTGAATCCACAACCTGATTGGCTTACAGTAGAATTCCAGAATTAGCCAATCATGTGCAGCCCATTGTGTAAATAATGTATATAAAGCAGATACTTTGAGGGGACTTTCATTCATTCCTCCTCACCACTATGAGCTGAATAAAGAGCATGAAATCACTTTGCGACTCTGAGGATATTTCAGTTTCCCTTTTTTTTAAAGGGAAATTCCCTTATTCCGAATAGGATTCCTCACAAGAAAAGGGAAAAGTTGACAGCTATGATATGTGGGTTTTTGTGTCAGCGTTGCTTGTGCAGGTTCTCTGCTGTTCACTTGTGTTCCTTTGGTGGTGAGAGAGGCAATGGGCCTACTCTTGAGTAGAACTTAAATGGATAGTAAGCCTTCAGACATTAGGGTTGCTGCTTACGTGGGTCAGGCAACACCATCCACACCCACGAATAACTCCCAAGGTTTGCAAAGGTACAGGGAAATATTAAAGAGGGGGGGAAAGAATTTGCCATGTTACAGCACTGTTTTTGTTCCGCTGCAACTCCTCTTCCTGTCCACCGTGAAGAAATGAGGTAACTTACGTAATTAATTACACAATTGTGTCAATTAAGTAAGTTACACTGTGATTATATTATTCCATCCCATTCGTTTCAGTGCAAAGGAAACACAATACAAGTGGATAAAACCCCCAAATAAATAATGTATCATTTCCGCTGATTGACTGTATGGGACTGGCAGAAATGACTGGCAGAATCCGTGACCAGGGAGAAGAGTCGGCAGAAGAAGACTGGAAAAAATTTAAGGACTATTTGCAAAAATATTGTAAAATTAAGGAATGTTGAATGATGTTGGATTGAAATTAAGTGGTTTAAAGCTGTAATTATGATAAAACGAGTTTCTTTTTGTAAGCAAGAATTTAAAATTATAACAATTTAAGATGTTGGAGAGAAAATAAGGTGTTTCTTTTCTCTATTTTTTTCTTTTTATTTTTTTAAGCTGTAATGCTTTGAGATAAGGATTTGCTGTATAAACAATTCAAACTGGGAATACAAGAAGGGGAGGTATGAGGAGGTCGAGGAAATAGGTTATAAGAAAATAAGCTGTGAAATGTATGTGTTTTTAATATTTTTATGTTTGTTTTTTCTTTATGTTTTGCAAAAAATTGGAAACTTTAATAAATATCTTAAAAAAAAATAAAAATAATAATGTATCATTTCCAAACTGAAAGCAGCAGCAGCAGCAGCAACAACAAGATCATGTTGGCTGAATTGAGCTCCATTCAGGGCATAGGATAAGTAAGTAAACATTGAAAAATTCTGCTCCCATTTCCCCTTTTTGGTTGAATTCTACAACACTCTCTAGGTGGGATCTTCTGCCTCACAGGACACTCGAGGTGGGAACATGAGCTGTGCAGGATGCACGTTTGCAACCCACAGTGTTCGCAACCCGTGTCCGTGCGCATGAGGGTTGTGATTCAGAACTTCTGCGCATGCGCAAAGTGCAACCGCTGAAACCTGGAAGCAACCCATTCTGGTACTTCTGGGTTTTGGTCCTCCGCAACCCGAAAAAACGCAACCTGAAGCGGCTGTAACCCGAGGTATGACTGTATTGCTGTTTGCCTTCGCTCAGCTCACACCCTGCTTATACATTTGTCAAAAAGAAACCATTGCAGACACACCTAATCAAACTATAGAGGAAAGAGTACCGTCTCAAAAATAAGCAATGTTCCTAGTGCTGTTTGCTCCAGAGGAAATTTGGTAGCACTTTCCTGGGTTATCTTACCACTCAGGAAAATGGGGAGCATCTCACAATGTGGTTGTCCCACAGCTGCAAATTGGACCAGGGGTATCCTTGCCCAAAACCCCACTTTGCTCTCAGAAACTTACACATATTTCTGTTGGAATCTGCAGACTCGACCACTTCAGTGAGGGATGAGATGAACTGGGAGGAGACCTCTTCTGGAGTGTCAAAGGTGAAAGGGTCTGGGGAGGAAAAGGGGGAGACAGGGAATTAGCAATCTGGAGTGTTAAGAACTTGTTCGCGCAAGGAGATTCTGAAGCCAGCTTGAGCAAACTTGATGAAAAGGATGAAGGTCAAAGGATGGGGGCCTCTGATCTCGCCAGATATGGTTGGCGTCCCCCCACCCCATCCCATGAATCAGACAACTGATAGGTAAAGGTAAAGGTAAAGGTAAAGGGACCCCTGACCATTAGGTCCAGTCGTGACCGACTCTGGGGTTGTGGCGCTCATCTCGCTTTATTGGCCAAGGGAGCCGGCGTACAGCTTCCGGGTCATATGGCCAGCATGACTAAGCCGCTTCTGGTGAACCAGAGCAGCACACAGAAACGCCGTTTACCTTCCCGCTGGAGCGGTACCTATTTATCTACTTGCACTTTGACATGCTTTCATACTGCTAGGCTGGCAGGAGCAGGGACCGAGCAACGGGAGCTCATCCCGTTGCAAGGATTCAAACCGCTGACCTTCTGATCCGCAAGTCCTAGGCTCTGTGGTTTAACCCACAGCGCCACCCGCGTCCCCAGACAACTGATAGTTACCCCAAAACACCATTCCCTTGCATTTGCAAAATGGAACTAGAAACACAGTTTGAAATGGGATTCCAGTTCTGATGTGGATGCAAACTGCAGTTTGTTGGATTTGGGTTTCATGGTAAACTACAGTTTGCTCAAAACCAGGAAGGGAGGAAGGAAATTAGACTTGCATGAGGGTAGGAGGGAAGCCAGAGCACATGAGCCTGAAGCACATTCATGACTGGCCATTACATGCGAACCACGTCAACCTTCAATGCATGAACAAATCTGAAGTGAAAGCTGGTTATTCCCCAGTATAATTTATTTTTGGTAAACTTGGGTTGCCATATTTCAGGAAGTAGAAACTTTTGTTTTGGGTCAGTTGTTGAGGTGTTTTGTTTTGTTTTTGCAAAATCTCCCCCCAAAATACCAGTTTTTGATTATTATTATTTTTTGAATAATTCGGCAAAAAACCACACTTCCACAATAGGTTGCCATACGTCCAGGTTTTCCAGACATTTAAATCAGCTGACGGAAATTCCGCCTGGATGTGACTTTTGGCAACCAAATCCCAGCATTGTCCTGGAAATACCAGATGTATGGCATCCTTAACATGGTTCCAGTAGTAGATAGGTAGCCGTGTTGGTCTGCCATAGTCAAAATAAAAAAATTTCTTCCAGTAGCACCTTAAAGACCAACTAAGTTAGTTCTTGGTATGAGCTTTCGGAAGTGTGCATGCACACGAAAGCTCATACCAAGAACTAACTTAGTTGGTCTTTAAGGTGCTACTGGAAGGAATTTTTTTATTTATCCTTAACATGGTCACAGTTCTTGGTCCACTCCTCCAGGATTTAACCTCCAATTCCAGACCACATATGTTTCCCCCAGCTCACTTCTACATTCCGGTGCCGATCCACTCCAGGCTCCTGATTCTTGGCAAACCCGCTCTTTGGATCCCACAAAAGAGAGTCCTCTGTCACAACTGTAGTGGACTCGATCTTCAATTCGATATTGGGTGCCATCTTTTTGGGCACCGATGGGGATGCCAGGGTTGGGGCAGTGGCCCGCTAGGTAGGAGAACAGAATCACAGTTATGTAGCTGTTGCTATAAAGCAGCCATGAAATTAAAAGACGCCTGCTTCTTGGGAGAAAAGCAATAACAAACCTAGACAGTATCTTAAAAAGCAGAGTTTGCCAACAAAGGTCCATATAGTTAAAGCTATGGTTTTCCCAGTAGTGATGTATGGAAGTGAGAGCTGGACCATAAAGAAGGCTGATCGCTGAAGAATTGATGCTTTTGAATTATGGTGCTGGAGGAGACTCTTGAGAGTCCCATGGACTGCAAGAAGAACAAACTTATCCATTCTTAAGGAAATCAGCCCTGAGTGCTCACTGGAAGGACAGATCCTGAAGCTGAGGCTCCAATACTTTAGCCACCTCATGAGAAGAGAAGACTCCCTGGAAAAGACCCTGATGTTGGGAAAGATGGAGGGCACAAGGAGAAGGGGACGACAGAGGACGAGATGGGTGGACAGTGTTCTCGAAGCTACCAGCATGAGTTTGACCAAGCTGCGGGAGGCAGTGGAAGACAGGAGTGCCTGGCGTGCTCTGGTCCATGGGGTCACGAAGAGTCGGACATGACTAAACGACTAAACAACAACATGTTTTTGTGTCTCGGAACTGCTGTATGCATGCAACAGCTATCTGCCAATGCCCAAAACTCTCCCAAAGATGTAGACTCCCCCTTCCCTAGTTATTCACAGTGCCTGTTATTTCAGGAATCCTCATATTCAGCATGCAGCAAAGTAAGCCAGGGCCGCCAGGCCACTGTTCAGTATTATAAAAGCTAAAGGCAGCTGAACGCTTTTAAACAGATTTGCAGTCGACCTCTTGTGAAAAATAGTGTGACCTGCAGCAAAGTTGCATTCTTTGCAAGGATCTCAATCTAGAGATTCACGTTCTTGCAAGGGCTTACCTTACCAATTGCGGTTTGTGCAAGTTGCATTGGTTTCCTATAGTGACTCAGGTCTTGACTGACCACACAGAAGGTGCCAGATGGATAGAATCGAAAGATGGAAGTGAAGAAAAATGAAACCCCTCTCTCCCCAAAAGGAGAAACTGGCAGAGCCTGCCAGTAAATGCACGCTAAACTCACCTCCATCATCGCATATGGTTGTCTCTCCACTCCATTTCCCATTGGGGAGGCAGGTGCGATTACGTGACCCTCGCAGCGTGTAACCCTGGTAGCACTCAAACCTCAGTTCCTGGCCTACGTTGTAGGACCCCTGGCGGGGCTCATATTGGCCATTTTCGAAATCCAGAGGCCTGGAGCAGGTGATGTCTGGAAGGAATAGCAAATGTCAGTAAGTAGGATCTAGTAATTGGTCTGCATCCTCTGACCAATCAAACATCTCCTCCCCACCCCCCATACAATCCTCAGATTCTGCCATATGAAGCCAATCCTGTCCTGGTCCTCTGAGGCTGTTCCAGCCCCAAATGCTATTTGAAAAGTTGGAGAAGGCTCAAGTTGCAATTCTCACAGCAACATCTGTTGCGCTATATCGAAGTCAAAGGCCATTGGGACACCAGTAAAAACTAAGGGTGCCTCCAGACCTCAGGAGGGACATACCAGAACTTGAGGTCTGCACAATTCAAAGTGGATCAAAAGGCTCTGTTGTTGTAGCACAATAAATCCACTTATTAAAAGAAGTGGGCTCTTTGCAGTTTGGTAAGTGACAGTGAAATGTATTAAAGATTGTGAGATAAACCAGCGATAAACGGGAAGATGTGTAAGCCAATCAGAATGAAACCTCAATAAAGACTGGATATACTCTAACCACTGTGTAAGCTTTGTGCAAGCAAGCCAAGAGGAATGCTTAATAAATAAGTTGTTTGGAAGAGCCGCCAGATCTTTTCAGATGTGCTAACTTTTCTAGCAGCCTACAGTCCTAAGTCTTTAACTGCAGCTTGAACTGTAGATATTAGCAGGCGCTGCAATGCGTATCTCCACATCAGAGAAATGTTTCCCTGTCGTTGCTGCGTTTGGCAGAATCAGGTGCTGTTAAAAGACACAGGAGCAGGCCAAGGTCTATGTCCCCTGATCAGTTGGCAAAGATTAATATTCACCATATGAAAATAATAGATAAAGGTAACATTTGTGGAGGACTAGCCGTGGCAAAATCAGAAAGCAAGAACAGATGCATTTGCCCTACAAATGTCTAGATTCACAATAAATCGGCATATTTGAGTGCTCTATCGTACTTCGGCAACTGGCCTTGGAGACGCGGCTTTTCAGTGCATTCTGCATGGGGCTCCATGTCCCATCGTACTGGCAAAACCGGTAGTCTGTAGGGTATGGGTATTTCCCATCTGGGCACTCATATTTCAGCACAGTGCCGTTTTCCAGTACTGTATACCGTCCCCCAGCAATCTCAGCGATTTGGGGGTCACAGGCATTATCAGCTGCATCTGAGGGAAAAGGAAAAAAGCAGAAAGTTAAAAAGAAGGGAAAGGTTCAGATCACCACTGACAGCCCACACGACCGGCTTGTGCGCATCAAAGTGCAGACATTGCTCCAGCTGACTGAGATTTCTTAACATGCCCCAAAGAGACACTCATAAGTGGCCAGATTTTGCTTTGGAGCCTGCCCTATGGTATTGTAGCCTTTTTAGGCCCTTTAAACCATGGGTAGGAAAAATGTTGCGCCCGAGCTGGGACGAAAAGGAGCCAAACGACACCAAGGGGTTAAATCCAGAGAAAGAGCTTTATTCTGCCATCCCGGGTGGGCAGAGGAGCTAGTGTGATAAGTCACAAACAAGCACGAAGTTCACAGGCATTGCACAGAGTTTATATCCCCCTTTTTAGTTCCCTCCCCCTTCTTCAAGAGTCCTGCCCAGGAGTTCCTCTGAGCATGAACAGAAAGCTGTCTTGGGACCACTTTTGGACTTTTCCCAGGAAGGGGGTGAGAGTGTTCCTGTTGTTTCATTCTTGTGCTTTGGCACGGTTCCCAGACAAAAAGCAAGTTGCAATGTGGTTCTTTAGCAAGACCAAAGGCTCTGAGAAAGGCCTGAGAAGACAATGGGCTCTGTTCTCTACCTTGTTGCAATCTTTTTTTTTTAGTTACCGCAAGCTTTTCCGCAAGCGCGGAATGCTTACCTAATGCATTTTGTCTTAGAGGAAAATGCAGTTTTTAAAATGCTGGAGGCGAGGCTTTTGAGGCCTGGCTGGGGGGGAATTCACAGACAGTTTTAGGGCTTGGGGGGGGGGGGTAACCCTAACCATACCCCTTCATTATCTGCCATTATTTTACTTCTGGGGTTGCTATAACAACAACAACAACAATTTATTATTTATACCCTGCCCATCTGGCTGGGTTTCCCCAGCCACTCTGGGTGGCTCCCAACATAATAATAATAATAATAATAATAATAATAATAATAATAATAATATGATAAAACACCAGACATTAAAAGCTTCCCTAATAAGGGCTGCCTTCAGATGTATTCTAAAAGTCAGATAGATATTTATTTCCTTGATATCTGATGGGAGGGTGTTCGACAGGGCGGGTGCCACTACCGAGAAGGCCCTCTGTCTGCTTCCCTGTAACCTTACTTCTCACAGTGAGGGAACTGCCAGAAGGCCCTCGGCGCTGGACCTCAGTATCCAGGCAGAACAATGGGGGTATACTGGGCTGAGGCCATTTAGGGCTTTAAAGGTCAGCGCCAACACTTTGAATTGTGCTGGGAAACATACTGGGAGCCAACCTGGTGCCCTTGAGGTTTTCCCCTGGTGCCCACAAAAGCTTTGGAGCTACACACATAGTTGCTGCCTCCATCTGGAAATATATAATCATCAACTTTCTCACCAGTTTAGAAGACACCATAAATGAAATGGAAATATAAGAGGTGGCAGCTTTTTAGATCAACCAGTCACTATACATGAGGGAACATGAGGAGAAACAGGCCCGGGCCTTGTCCCCGGCCTCCCAGCATGCTTCATAGCTGAGGAAACCACAGGATCTTGCCCTTCCCAAATCTGAATTCACCATTCTGCTATCTACCGAACGCAAGCACACACACAAAGACTCAGATGGTGCAATGTTGATTTATTCTTCTCGTTGGGAAATTCGCAAGAATCGCAAGAGCTCCACTTTTGGTCTCTGACCGTACAGCTTAGTGTATTTAGTATAATGGCTAATCCAAGACTCTGTTTATACAGACACATTTCCTGAACAGATAGGTAGCCGTGTTGGTCTGCCATAGTCAAAATAAAAAAATTCCTTCCAGTAGCACCTTAAAGACCAACTAAGTTAGTTCTTGGTATGAGCTTTCGTGTGCATGCACACTTCTTCAGATACACTGAAACAGAAGTTGCCAGATCCTTCTATATAGTGAGAAGGTGGGGAGGGGTATTACTCAGAAGGGTGGTGGGAATGGGTGATTGGCAGATAGCTGAGATGAGCCTGTTGACGACTCTTAACGACTGCAATAGGTCTTACAGGAAAAGGCAAGGGGTGAGAAGGTGAGAAATGGCTTAGTCATGTATAATGAGATAAGAATCCAATGTCTTTGTTCAAACCAGGTCTCTCCATGGTTTTAAGTTTGGTAATGAGTTGCAATTCAGCAGCTTTTCTTTCCAGTCTATTTCTGAAATTCCTTAGACTGGAAATAGACTGGAAAGAGAAGCTGCTGAATTGAGACCTGGTTTGAACAAAGACATTGGATTCTTATCTCATTATACATGACTAAGCCATTTCTCACCTTCTCACCCCTTGCCTTTTCCTGTAAGACCTATTGCAGTCGTTAAGAGTCGTCAACAGGCTCATCTCAGCTATCTGCCAATCACCCATTCCCACCACCCTTCTGAGTAATACCCCTCCCCACCTTCTCACTATATAGAAGGATCTGGCTACTTCTGTTTCAGTGTATCTGAAGAAGTGTGCATGCACACGAAAGCTCATACCAAGAACTAACTTAGTTGGTCTTTAAGGTGCTACTGGAAGGAATTTTTTTATTTTGACATTTCCTGAAGTCAGTTATCCTGCCCCCAAGTCGAAACATCGCCCGGAACTACCTTCTCTATTTTAAAATTGTAAAGCCAGAAAAAGAAACATAGACTCCAACCTGGTTTTTACGGCGTTTGTAACCCTATGGCTAAACTGCACCACTCCAGAATCCATGTGCACAGATAAGTAGTGTAACAGCAAAGAGCCTCAGCTAGAACCCCTCTCCCTGACACCTTGTATTTTCCACGGAGGGAATTGCATTTATGGGAGAGTATTCAAGCATCTGGGACGTGGGTGGCGCTGTGGGTTAAATCACAGAGCCTAGGACTTGCCGATCAGTAGGTCGGCGGTTCGAATCCCCGCAACAGGGTGAGCTCCCGTTGCTCGGTCCCTGCTCCTGCCAACCTAGCAGTTCGAAAGCACGTCAAAGTGCAAGTAGATAAATAGGTACCACTCCGGCGGGAAGGTAAACGGCATTTCCGTGCGCTGCTCTGGTTCACCAGAAGCAGATTAGTCATGCTGGCCCCATGACCCGGAAGCTGTACGCCGGCTCCCTTAGCCAATAAAGCAAGGTGAGCGCCGCAACCCCAGAGTCGGTCACGACTGGACCTAATGGTCAGGGGTCCCTTTACCTTTACCTATTCAAGCATCTAAGCCTCCACTTGCAATCTGAAGTGCTGTGGCCACATATAAGTTTATCACCTCAATGAGAACTAGTCTCTTTATGCCCCAGCAGAAAGGAAGCCTGCCCTGAACCACAACATAAGACAAAACCTAACAATATTAGGGAAGCTTTGCTGGATCAAACCTCCTGTTCTCACAGTGACCAACCAGCTTCTTCTGGGAAGCCTACAAGCAGGTCCCGAGTTCAAGAGCTCCTCTTTCCATGTGATTCAACTGCTATTCAGCAGAGGTAGAACATAGCCATTGTGGCTAGGAAGCCATTGGTAACCTGATCCTCTATGAATTTTTGGTAAACCTGCTGCAAAAGCTACAAAAATTGTACACCAAAAGCACTTTGATGTAGGAATTAAACTACAACTCACAACGCGTGTCAAATATGCACGGAGTACAAACCTCCCCAGGACCACCGACACATAAATCAGGCAGGTATTTTATCATCCCAGACAGGTGGGTTACATTCCAAGTTTCTACACCCAAATGCTCCCCTGCAGGAATTTTGTAACATTTGAAGTGGCTCTGAGGCATGAGTGGAGCTAAAATGTACGCTTGCAGATTTCCTGTTTTTCCAATTTTGCCCTTCAAAATTTAAGTGTGAAGCTTTGGATTCAATTTTCAAAAATAAAAACAGGCTAAATACATGCAAAATCTGAGCGTTCCATCCAACAACCCCTTGATTATTTTGCCGAGCTTCATATGTGAAATCAGACAAATTGCTGGATAATGAGTAGCATTGCACACCACCTACCAAATGCTTCCAGAGACTCAATAGCTGTCTATCAAATACTTTCAAAAATCACATAAATTGTCGACATTGGGGAAATGAGTATTCAGAAAATATCTGGCAAATATTTAGCATTTAACATTCATCATAGGATTTCAAAAAGGGCTTTGAATTCTTTTCAGCTGCTCTGCATCAAAGCAAATATCCTGAATGAATTATCCTGAATGGCATTATCTCAAAGAGAAATTTCCAGGTAAGAGGATCAGTGTTAGTCCGTAGCAGCAAAACCAACATATAAACACATTTCTCTATGACGATGTCACGAAGTTTTGAGTACTAAAGTCCATCTCACCAGCTGCATCCGACAAAGTGTGTTTAGTCCACCAAAGCTTCTGTTGTGATTTTGTTTTTCATAGTCCCCATGAAAATTGATCAGCATTTTAATGCATCTCTCTCACGTTTTCTGTGTACACCATTTTACAAATCAGTTATCCCTGACTTAATGCATTTTTGTATATAGTGGTACCTCAGGTTACATACGCTTCAGGTTACAGACTCCACTAACCCAGAAATAGTGCTTCAGGTTAAGAAATTTGCTTCAGGATGAGAATAGAAATCGTGCTCTGGTGGCGCGGTGGCAGCAGGAGGCCCCATTAGCTAAAGTGGTGCTTCAGTTTAAGAACAGTTTCAGGTTAAGTACGGACCTCCGGAACGAATTAAGTACTTAACCTGAGGTACCACTGTAGTCACATTTCACACTGCAAAATTTTGAGAAGCGCAATTCTGAAGGATGGCTGCGTTTCTAGTTGCGTATTCAGAAACTGTGAATTAGGTAGGCTTGCCTTTAAATGATGACTCAATCAAATACCCCCCCCCCCAATTCTTAACCATCGTAAATAAATGCATGTGTTAGTCTTTAAGGTGCCACAGGTCTCTTGGTTGAGGCTGAAGGAGTTCTGGTCTCAAGGCACCACTGACTACAATTAGGCACTGTGTGAAATTCACAGCTCTCATAAGCAATTTGTGCCTGGCTGTGACAGCTTACCTGTATAAAATGCCCCGAGGGCAATGAGAATGCAGAACAGCTGGTCCCAAAAAAGCTGCATTTCTGGTTCTCCCTGGTCTGTTGCCTTTCTGAGTCCTAGCAGCTTCTGTTTGGGCAGCACCGCTGCAGTCCAGCTACTTGTGAAATTTTAGGTGATCCGCTCCACTTGCTAGATGCTGGTCTCTAGCCCCACCCCGAGAAAGCAGCTGAGTTTGGGGAAATGGCAAAGTCCATGAAGCAATTCCAAGGCAATGGGTGGGGAGAAGCAAGAATATATTGTGGCTGCAGGTGGACAGGAATCCAGATGGGGGAAACCCAGAATCATCTTGAAGCCAGGAAGGGAATAAAGCCAACTGGGGGAATTCCCAGCTTGAACACATAGGAGACTTTTGGAATGTGGACATTCCAGGGGATTACTCGGGGGATGGAGTTAGGCCAGGTCCCCAGTATTGCTAGGCGATGAGATTTCCCCCCACAGCCATGATCCAATTCCTGCTCCTCCCCCTGTATTTGCATTTTCAGACACTGCAATATTTACCCACTTCTAAACTTCCTCGTTTTTTTGGCGCAAAAGAATGGGAAAAGATTGCTAAAGAGGCCTATCTCTGTTAAGCGACTGCATACAGGATGTGGGCAGCGATGGGTGTGGAGTTTCGATTCTTTAGAATCAGGGTAAATATGTAACTCCCAGATTTCTGCTAGGGTTGCCAGGTGGCCACAAGAAGAGGGGAAATATAGTCTGACCTGCTCCAGGTCAGAAATGAATAGAATGTTGTTGTTTAGTCGTTTAGTCGTGTCCGACTCTTCGTGACCCCATGGACCAGAGCACGCCAGGCACTCCTGTCTTCCACTGCCTCCCGCAGTTTGGTCAAACTCATGCTGGTAGCTTCGAGAACACTGTCCAACCATCTCGTCCTCTGCTGTCCCCTTCTTCTTGTGCCCTCCATCTTTCCCAACATCAGGGTCTTTTCCAGGGAGTCTTCTCTTCTGGCCAAAGTAGTGGAGCCTCAGCTTCAGGATCAGTCCTTCCAGTGAGCACTCAAGGCTGATTTCCTTCAGAATGGATAGGTTTGATCTTCTTGCAGTCCATGGGACTCTCAAGAGTCTACTCCAGCACAATAATTCAAAAGCATCAATTCTTCGGCGATCAGCCTTCTATATGGTCCAGCTCTCACTTCCATACATCACTACTGAGAAAACCATAGCTTTAACTATACAGACCTTTTTCAGCAAGGTGATGACTCTGCTTTTTAAGATGCTTTACAACCAAGAAGCAGGCGTCTTTTAATTTCGTGGCTTCTGTTACCATCTGGAGTGATCATGGAGCCCAGGAAAGTAAAATCTCTCACTGCGTCCATTTCTTCCCCTTCTATTTGCCAGGAGGTGATGGGACCAGTGGCCATGATCTTCGTTTTTTTGATGTTGAGCTTATAGCAGGTTAATTAGCAGGCACAGCAGCTCTTCATTGCGTAGAGCAGGGTTTCCTAAACCTGGGTCTCTAGCGGGTTTTTTTTGGACTACAACTCCCATCATCCTTGTGGTCAGGGATGATGGGAATTGTAGTCCGAAAACAGGTAGAGACCCAAGTTTGGGAAACCCTGGTGTAGAGTGAAATGCTGTCCTTGCTAACTGCTGCACATCAAACCGCTGCTGAAGGTACATAAGAACTTAAGAGGCGTGTCCTGGATCAGGCCATTGACCCACCTAGTCCAGCAACCTATTATTACAGTGGTCAACTAGATACCTCTGAGAAGCCTGCAAGGTGGACCTGGGTGCAATAGCACTGTGGTTCCCAGCAACTGGTATTTCAGAGGCATATTGACTCTGACACTAGTGGCGGAACATAACCATTGTAGCTAACAGGTGTTCAGATCCCCAGCCCCACAATCCCTCAAGAATGCTAAAAAGAAATCCTGGTTTCCTGATCCCACCGGTGCGAAACCCACTTCCCTCCTAGAGAATTCAAGCCTCCTTCAATATAGCATTTGATGCCAGATCTACCCACTGCTGTGGGTTAAACCACAGAGCCTAGGGCTTGCCGATCAGAAGGTTGGCGGTTCGAATCCCTGCGACGGAGTGAGCTCCCGTTGCTCGGTCCCTGCTCCTGTCAACCTAGCAAATTGAAAGCACGTCAAAGTGCAAGTAGATAAATAGGTACCACTCCGGCAGGAAGGTAAACGGCATTTCCGTGCGCTGCTCTGGTTCGCCAGAAGCGGCTAAGTCATGCTGGCCACATGACCCGGAAGCTCTACGTCGGCTCCCTTAGCCAATAAAGCGAGATGAGCGCTGCAACCCGAGTCGGTCACGACTGGACCTAATGGTCGGGGTCCCTTTACCTTTACCTTATAGAACATGTGGGCTTGTATCCAGTGTTATTCCTACTCAAACCCACTGATACCCAAGTCGTGAAGAAATACAGAGGGGGCTCTTAAGCAACTTCCTCATCCACAGAAACAGCAACATGTCTCTTATTAAGTAGTGGGTGGACATAGCAGAAGACACAGAGATTTCTGCAAGTGGTTCTTTATAGTAAGCTGGAACTGAACTGAAAACAGCTCAGCCGGCCTGCTTTTATAGGCAGCCAGCTGTCAACATTGTAACAACAACACCCCAGGGTTTCCCGCCTAAATTAACTGACATGGACCTGAGTGAAAACTATATACACGATACTCCAGGTGACCAGGGTGATAATTTCAATACATAACACCTCTGCTGCATAACAGGTACTCACTGAGGGCCACCATTTTATGTTATCATCTGCTAGATGCAAGTTATCCTATTTTCCCTCAGAATTTTTACTGGCCACATAGCAGAAGATTATTTGTAATGGAAAACATTGCTTGCAGGGGCAGACTTTACCTTGGGATTTTCCCATTATAAATATTATTGTTTCTTTTTTAAAAACAACAACACCTCTCTCATTAAAGAACTTTTCTTACTGCATGTGTCTTGTTTGTAATTGTTTTGATTCCATGAATTTGTGATGGCAATCAACAATATCTCTAAGAATGAGAGACAGAAGATATGTTGCTCTGTAGCCCTACACCTTTTAGTGAGGGATGCGGGTGGCGCATAGCTGTCAACTTTCAGATTTGAAAATAAGGGATCAGCAGCCTTGAAAATAAGGAATCTGCAGCCTCACCTGTCCCAGGGACAGTCTATGGGATATCTAACAATCCGGGATAGCAGCGGGAAACGGCGCTGGAATAAGGGAATTTCGTGCAAAAAAGGGAAGGTTGACAGCTATGGGGTGGCGATGTGGTCTACACACCACTGAGCCTCTTGGGGTTGCCGATCAGAAGGTCGGTGGTTCGAATCTTTGCGACGGAGTGAGCTCCCGTTGCTCCGTCCCAGCTCCTGTCAACCTAGCAGTTCGAAAGCACTGCAGTGCAAATGGATAAATAGATACCGCCACGGCAGGAAGGTCAACACTGTTTCCGTGCGCTCTGGTTTCCGTTACGGTGTTCCGTTGCGCCAGAAGCGGTTTAGTCCTGCTGGCCACATGACCCGGAAAACTGTCTGTGGACAAACGCCGGCTCCCTTGGCCTGAAAATGAGATGAGCGACGCCACCCCAGTCGCCTTTGACTGGACTTAACTGTCCAGGGGTCCTTTATACCTTTTAGTATCCCGAATATTGCTAGTCTTAGTCGAAATACCCATGAATATTTGAACAGTGAGGTTAATAACCTTCTGCTATCCCGTGTAGTTTTTGACACACACACACACTTTCAAATCCCTCCTACCTGCCACAGCCACATCATCAAAGGAAGGCATTGAAAGATGAGGAAACCTGAAGGGGGAAGGAGGTGGCGCTGCAGTGGGTGGGTGGTGGTGGTGGTGGGGTGTTTCTCAGCACTGGCAAGGTGTTGGGGGTGCTTTACTTCTAAAATGAGAGTTGCCAGGGCTGTAAGTCTGCCATCAAACTATAGCCTCAGGCTTTGAGGGCCTTCACCTCCGATCCCAGCAATGGTTGACATGGCGAATCACCCTCACACTTTTGGTTTCATGTACATTAGAGGTGCGCCCAGGCACTGAAAGCAGATTCCAAGGCTGCTTTTACACTACAGTGGTACCTCGAGTTAAGTATTTAATTCGTTCCGGAGGTCCGTTCTTAACCTGAAACTGTTCTTAACCTGAAGCACCACTTTAGCTAATGGGGCCTCCTGCTGCTGCCGCACCACCGGAGCACGATTTCTGTTCTCATCCTGAAGCAAAGTTTTTAACCTGAAGCACTATTTCTGGGTTAGCAGAGTCTGTAACCTGAAGCATATGTAACCTGAAGCGTATGTAACCTGAGGTACCACTGTAGTTTGATCTGGAGTTGACACTTAACAAATGGCTCAGTGGTAGACCATCGGCTCTGAATGCAGAATATCCCAATTCAATCCCTGGCATCACTTGGTAGAGTTGGAAAATATTCCCTCACGTCAGTGTAGACAATACTGAGTCGTATGAACCTATGGCCTGACTCTGTATACTCCCTATGCTCCTATGACTGCTTCTGTGTTTTCTGTGATGTCCTCCTGTCTGTTTGTTTTTCTCCCGGATCTGCTTTCTGGTGATATTTTTAAAATGTCGATTGCAACTCCAGTGGTTGTTTGCACAGAGTGGCGAGACGTTGTTTTGTTCAGTGGGTAAATCTGAGGCTGATTTTTATATAGCAGAAACTGAGTCTGACAATTAAGTTTTTCACCTTAGTTCATTCTAATGATAATAGTAATAATATATACCGGTATGTATTTAATACCCTGCCCATCTGGTTGGGTGGCACATATAAAATAATAAAATCAAATCAGGTATCAAATCAGCCGGCTGTTCATCTGTGGGCAGCTCTTCCTGCTGTCTTTCATTGTTGATTTAGGAAATTCTGCAACTACTGCCATGTTAAGTGGGGAATTAGTCCCCCTTCATATAAACGCACAGAAAACCTAGTCTTCAGGCACATAGGAAATAAATTTCTTTTATTTGAATTAAGGTTAATAGCATGAAAACCTTATAAAATACTAGCATTACAATTCTAAAATATTGATTATTGATGCAGAGCTGAGAAACCCCAATTAAGTCAGAATTCCTTGAATCAGCAAGACTAGAATTGGGAACCAAACAAAAGGCATGAGCCCCTCACCATGAAAGAGCAATTGATTTACGTCCATTCCCCCCCTTCAAATGAGTGAAATGTTTCTAACGTTTCTCACTTTTTAAAGAAAAACAAGACCGCATTCCACAAAATATCCAACTACATTAACGGATTTGAGAAATCAAACAACCAAAATACATTGCAACTATTATTTAAACTCAAACCAAAATAATTTTAGCAACATCTGACAGAACTACATCAAAAACAAACAACTGCTATTTTTTTAAAAAGCATGTCTGGGATACAAGCGACGTGGACATATTTATCTAAACCTAAATAATACAGGAAAGTGTTTGGTTCACATTTGAACATACTGAAAGTATCAGTGTGAAAAACAGCTTTCGCTGTGAACACGACTTGTTTTACTAAGCTATAAATGTGTTTTTATTAAGACGGGCCACTTCAAGGTTTTATCTTTATAATAAGAGACATAATAAGCATATTATCTCAACATAGGGAATGGGGAGTAGTGATGTACCAGTCTGGTATACAAGGCTGGCCTGTTTCAAAGGAGGTTACGGAAATAGTAATATGCATCCCCCCCCCCCGTATTAACCAGTTTAATTGTGTTGCATTGGGGTAAGGAAATTCGCCTGTTCCAACTGCTCTTGAACAAGCTGAAATGGGTGGAGAAGTGGGAATATTTTCCACAGTGGACTGGCAATGAGAGTTTTCAGAGCTACAATTCCCTTTAATTAAAAGCTCTCTCTTTGCAGATTCAGGCCCTTCTATTGCTTCCTGTAAAGGTAAAGGGACCCCTGACCATTAGGTCCAGTTGTGACCAACTGGTGAACCAGAGCAGCGCACGGAAACACCGTTTACCTTCCTGCTGGAGCGGTACCTATTTATCTACTTGCACTTTGACGTGCTTTGGAACTGCTAGGTTGGCAGGAGCAGGGACCGAGCAACGGGAGCTCATCCCGTCGCAGGGATTCGAACCGCCGACCTTCTGATCGGCAAGTCCTAGGCTCTGTGGTTTAACCCACAGCGCCACCCGTGTCCCTGGGATTGCTTCCTGTGGAACATGGCAATGGAATTACTTACAAATAAACCCTTAATTTATCGATTTATGAACTATGATCTCCTCCCATCTCTTTCTTTTTAGTTGTGCTACAGTGAAATAGTTTTATAATATATAGCCAAATTTTTGCTTTATAAGCAATGAAAGGAGGAAAAATGAGAGGAAGTCAGTAACTGAAGTATGCACAGGAATATGTATTGTGAGAGCAAGAACTGATATCAAGGGACAATAAGCAGGCTCTTCATCAGTTAGGACGCTGTCCTGTGCAACAGGAAGCAACAAAAGGGGCAGAACCAACAAGCAGGAAGATTTTAATTCACATTGGAAGGGCTCTTTACTGAGTGAGAATACAGTGGTACCTCGGGTTAAGTACTTAATTCGTTCTGGAGGTCCGTTCTTAACTTGAAACTGTTCTTAACCTGAAGCACCACTTTAGCTAATGGGGCCTCCCGCTGCTGCCACACGATTTCTGTTCTCATCCTGAGGTAAAGTTCTTAACCTGAGGTACTATTTCTGTGTTAGCAGAGTCTGTAACCTGAAGCATATGCAACCTGAAGCGTATGGAACCCGAGGTACCACTGTAACTTGACTAAACATAAAAGGTGATTTTTACATTGGCAAGGAGCAGGGCGTTTTTTCAGCCAGAACTCAGTTCCAGCACTTCTCTGATGGGCACCATTGCCATTCTAAGAGAACAAGGGAGGTGTTCATGGTGAGTCCCGGCACCTCTTTTTCTAGAAAAATAACACTGGCGAGGAGCATTGCATTAAGTGAAGAATCACTGGTTTAATCTATTTTTAGAAGAATGTGAAATAGCAGTGCCCATGGAATCCGCAACTCAAGGCTACAAACTGATGAGCCCTGCCACAAATTAAGTTCTGATCCCACAGCCAGGGGCATAAACAACACAAACATACCACACATAATCAAGATAATTTTATAATAAGCGTCCCAGGGACTGACATCTTAGCAAACACCCCTGGGCAACAGTGAGTTTGTCTTGGTGGCTCATTCCTTCGGGATAAACCTCAAGGATTGGCCCAGGTGTTGCCTCAGCCAGTCCTGCACACCAAAGAGACTAATGTAGAAATCTCGTGGTTTATGGTTCGCTGGAGGGGGATCCCGAACTGTTTCCCGTGTCTCCCCATCTTTCTTCTTCTTCCTCTTCTTTTCACAAGGGTTATATGTGCCCCAGCTGATCACGCCCACCTGATCAGGAGAGGCAAGCAAACTGGGTCAAAAGACAGAACGGCAAATATGCAATTCACAGTGGCAAAGATACAAAAGCTTATTGTGAGCCAACACGCTACAGCAGCCCCCTATGAAAGGGGCGGGCAGGAAGTAGGCTGGGATCTATTTCTTGGTAGATCTCTGGATCTTGCTTAAATCAATTGGGGCAGGGCGAAGGGAAGAGATATCCGCTCCACTTCCCAGTGGGGAGGAGTTGCGGTGGACCGCGTGGCCACCCACTCCCCACTGGGGGTGGGGGACTTTGTCCCCCGTTGCCTAGGGGATCCCAGACACGTCAGAGCCCGGGCAGCCAACCTGCTGGCTGGGGGGCATGGGCGTGGCTGGGGTCATTTAAACGGAGGAGCGAGCCAGAGGACTTCCTCTTTGGCTCGCTTCCTCAATCCCCCACCCTCCCTCCCTATTTTGCAGGTTAGGCTATGGCCTTGCTATTGACTTTGGTTGGTGCCTTGGTTGTCTGAGGGGCCTGGTAGATATTTTTCCACTTGGCAAATTGGCACTGGCCACTTGGTTTTCGCCTACCTCGTAGCAATCGTCACAACTTTGTTAGGGTTGCGGTTAGTCATTGTTTGACCTTGTGTGGGGGAGGGGAGGTGTGGCCATCACCTGCCCCTCCATGCTTAAGGGTATTCGGTTAAAGGAACCTGGGGGTGTTGATCTAGTCTGAAGCCCGCCTTGGGGGGCTAAGGCCTTGACACGACCCCGACGGGAACACCAGGGGGAGCTTGAGTTGGTTTGCATCGACAGGGCTCCCCCTACCGGTGGCTTACCCTTACTGGACTTCCTGCACAATGGGCAGGAGTCAAATATAGTCAGGTCCAATCAATGCCTGAGCCAATACCGCTCACTTTCTGTAATTTCAATAAAGTTGTGGCCAAAATTTGCCCAATAACATAAACCTAATATCTGTGTTCTTGTGTGAGTTATTTTCAACAAGGGGGTGGCCGCGGGGTCTCGACACGCAAGTGAAAAGCTTATGTGATGGATTGTGTGTCAGATTTTTAAAACCACTCCCCCACACTAGATCTCAAGAAGAACGGCAGGGTCAGGATACATTTAGAGGTTCACTTACTTGGAAGAGTCTCTCCCTCCGTTCCACAAATAATGATCCTCCGGATTCACCTGAAAAAAAGGACAAAAGGATTAAAAGCTGACAGAAGCTCCACTATCTCTAGACAGAAGAGAAAGTTCACATTTCTTCAAATATGGGTTGCCATATTTCACAAAGCCAAAGTTTTAAAAGTTTTGTTGAGCCCCCCCCCCCAATGAAGTTTTTGAGCTATTCTTAAGGAAATTTGCCAAAATCCACACTTCCAACATGGGGTGCCATATGTCCAGGTTTTCCCAGACATCGAAGCAATTTCTGCCCAGACACTGTCTCCAACAGCCAAATCCCGGCTATGTCTGGGAAATTTTGGACGCATAGCAAGCCTAAAGGACCCCTGACCATAAGGTCCAGTTGTGACTGACTCTGGTGTTGTGGCGCTCATCTCGCTTTATTGGCCGAGGGAGCCGGCGTACAGCTTCCGGGTCATATGGCCAGCATGACTAAGCCGCTTCTGGCGAACCAGAGCAGTACATGGAAATGCCATTTACTTCCCCGCCGGAGCGATACCTATTTATCTACTTGCACTTTGACGTGCTTTCAAACTGCTAGGTGGGAAGGAGCAGGGACCGAGCAACGGGAGCTCACCCCGTCGAGGGATTCGAAGCGCCGACCTTCTGATTGGCAAGTCCTAGGCTCTGTGGTTTAACCCACAGCGCCACCCGCGTCCCTGGTTGCAACCCTATTCAACCACAAAAACACCACAGACCACCTGAATGAAGCTTGCAGACCACTGGCAGTTCGTGGGATATGATTTGGGAATCTCTGCTTTGAATGGAAGTTGTCACAATGTCAGCTGCTGGATTCTATATTGGAATCCTGTACAGTGGTACCTTGGGTTAAGTACTTAATTCGTTCCAGAGGTCCGTTCTTAACCTGAAACTGTTCTTAACCTGAAGCACCACTTTAGCTAATGGGGTCTCCCACTGCTGCCGCCGCGCCGCTGGAGCACAATTTCTGTTCTCATCCTGAAGCACTATTTTGGGTTAGTGGCATCTGTAACCTGAAGCGTATGTAACCTGAAGCGTATGCAACCTGAGGTACCACTGTACTTACGAAGGATGCACATAGCCAAGGTTGCCAGCTTCATTAAGATCAGGGGTGGGGAACCTTTTTTACCCTGAGAGCCACATTCCCTCTTGGACAACCTTTTGGAGGGCCGTATACGGGTGGCGCTGTAGGTTAAACCACAGAGCCTAGGACTTGCCGCTCAGAAGGTCGGCGGTTCGAATCCCTCGCTTAGTCATGCTGGCCACATGACCCGGAAGCTGTACGCCGGCTCCCTCGGCCAATAAAGCGAGATGAGCGCCACAGCCCCAGAGTCGGCCGCGACTGGACCTTAATGGTCAGGGGTCCCTTTACCTTTACCTTTATGTCAGTGGTAAACAGGGCAAGGGAAAAGAGGGTGGAGCAACAGATGCAAATTTTAACCTTTGTACATTGGGATAGCTTCTACACATTCATGCTCCTTATAGTGCCAGCTGTAGGGAGCCAAGGTGTCTTGGGCCCCTTGATATTTGTTTGAAGAGACCCTCAATGTTGAGGGGGTCCAGTGCGCACACTTGACCTCCTCCAAAGGACATGACCTCACAGAAGGCTGCCCTGGCCTGTGCAGTGTGGGAGACACCATGGGGCGTGGCCTAGCAGAAGGCTAAACAAGCCTGCGCCCCATGCCCTGGGCCCACTCAATATTAGGGGCTACCTTGCTCCTCTGTTCATACACCACACTTTTTCCTCCATCCAGACAAACAAAAGTTCAAGGACACTTTCCAGTCAGACAAAAGCTCTTAAGTAGGGTGCGAAACCGGTGGCCTAGGGGTGCCAGACAGAGAGGCTTGGAGGGCCACATTTGGACTGAGACTTCCAGTCCCCGAATCAGATGAAGGAGCTTATTGAAAACTTCTGGTAAGGGCTCCCCCACATTTCTGCTCATCCCGTGTCTTCTGCAGAAAACCTGATGGACATTTGTTATGCTTCTGTGGGGTAAACAGCGGGTTATCCCAGGGAAAGCAGTGAGGCAAAAGAGAAACCTCGTACCCGGAAGAAGCAGAAGTGTGGGTGAGGCCTTACTCTCTCCCTGCTCTGCTTAACCAGGGATGCTTCACCCTTCCCATGTAGAGAAGAAGAAGAAGAGTTTGGATTTGATATCCCGCCTTTCACTCCCTTTAAGGAGTCTCAAAGCGGCTAACAATCTCCTTTCCCTTCCTCCCCCACAACAAACACTCTGTGGGGTGAGTGGGGCTGAGAGACTTCAGAGAAGTGTGACTGGCCCAAGGTCACCCAGCAGCTGCATGTGGAGGAGCGGAGACGCGAACCCGGTTCCCCAGATTACGAGTCTACCGCTCTTAACCACTACACCACACTGTAAGCAAAATGACCTTTGCAAGTGGCAGCCTCGACAGCTCTCCCTCCTCCACTACACAGGAATCTGTCTGTCACCACTTCAGAGGCATCAGTTCCTTCGGAAAACATTTTCTTGTCTTGAAGAGCTGCGGAAATGCACGTTGGGCGCTGTGGGAAGCAATGAATGAATCGATTTAATGGCGGAATTGCTATCCGGGCCATAATAGTTCACTGCCGGTGCTTTGAAAATGTGCATGCAATCAGCAAAGAGAGAATGAATTGTCTCGTCTTCTTTTGAGACAGGTCTTATCAGAAGTACTCTGGATGAATTAATCCAGATTAAATCCGTATACAGACATTATTAATTTAGTTAATAGTAATGCTGTACTTTTTACGATCCTTCATGGATCACTGCCTTGCCATGGCAAAGGGGCTTGAATAACTCAGAGAAGCTATGAGCAGGGCCACCCAAGAATGGACAGGTCATAGTGGAGAGTTTTGACCAAATGTGATCCACCTAGAGTAGGAACCAGCAAGCCACTCCAGTATCCCTGCCTATGGTTTTCCCAGTAGTGATGTATGGAAGTGAGAGCTGGGCCATAAAGAAGGCTGATTGCCGAAGAATTGATGCTTTTGAATTATGGTGCTGGAGGAGACTCTTGAGAGTCCCATGGACTGCAAGAAGATCAAACCTATCCATTCTGAAGGAAATCAGCCCTGAGTGCTCACTGGAAGGACAGATTGTGAAGCTGAGGCTCCAATACTTTGGCCACCTCATGAGAAGAGAAGACTCTCTGGAAAAGACCCTGATGTTGGGAAAGATGGAGGGCACAAGGAGAAGGGGACGACAGAGGACGAGATGGTTGGACAGTGTTCTCGAAGCTACAAACATGAGTCTGACCAAACTGCGGGAGGCAGTGGAAGACAGGAGTGTGTGGCATGCTCTGGTCCATTGGGTCACGAGAGTTGGACACGACTAAACGACTAAACAACAACAAATGCTGTACTTTCTTGGGCTGATCTTAAAGCATTCTTGCTAGGGATTTCCCTCCAGTTGAAAGCTAAAATTTTCCATTGGTTTTCTCATAATTAAGACTGAACAATTTCATGCTCTACGGCACAGTGTGTTCACTTTCTATTCCCATATGCTTGCCCAATTTTACTCTTCCCAAAAGAGGTTCTGATTCAGAATTTCTTTCTGCACCCATTTCATAATGCAA
Source organism: Podarcis liolepis (assembly GCF_965112155.1). Taxonomy (NCBI): domain Eukaryota; kingdom Metazoa; phylum Chordata; class Lepidosauria; order Squamata; family Lacertidae; genus Podarcis; species Podarcis liolepis. The sequence continues at coordinate 111,681,632 of NC_139555.1, read as the reverse complement.
CTTCTTTGTATAAACCATACCTGATCTGAATTCAGCCTCCCGGCAACATCTGCTTTGGAGAGAAAGAAAAAAACCCTCTCACTACTTCCCTGCCAACAAGGATTGCATGAGCCTCACTTGCTGCAGTATCATGCAGAGAGGCTGCACAGCAGGAAGCAAATACTTCTATGCTTCTTTCTTTATTTCTTTGCCATGGAAAGTCAAACTTGAAACGGTCCCAGATAACAGCCTCCCATGTTTGTAGTTTTTGACATTCTAATCATCATCTTTGGTGCTTGGTATGTCCCACAGAGGAACTTACGGTCTTCAAATAAAAACATCCTGAAAGTCCCAGGCCTCAGAGAGGTTAAGCTGGCCTCAACTAGAGCCAGGGCTTTCTCGTCTGCAGCTCCAATCTGGTGGAATGCTCTGTCACAAGAGACTAGGGCCCTGCGGGACTTGACATCTTTCTGCAGGGCCTGCAAGACAGAGCTGTTCCACCAGGCCTTGGGTCAGGGCGCAGCCTGACTCCCTCCTTTGGCAATCTGCACAGAATTTTTGCTTAATGGTTGCCATCAATTTGATTTTAATTAATTTTTATAATGAAATGTTTTTAGAATGTTGCATTATTTTATTGTTGTTAGCCGCCCTGAGCCCGGCTTCGGCTGGGGAGGGCGGGATATAAATAAAATTTATTATTATTATTATTATTAGGCTGAAATAATAAAAATCTACCTAGGATGCAATCCATAAAACCTATGTAGAAATGTAGAATTTCCAAAAACATGAATATGGTGCATACGCAGCCTCAGTTTTAGGAGAAAAAGTGCTCTTGGCAGACAGATTGCACTGCTGGACCTAATGCCCAAAAAGTCCGGTATGATGCAATGTTTGAAAGTTTTCTTTGAGAAACATCAAGTTCTAAGAGTGTTGCAATACTGCCATCACTAGCAGCTGTGAAACTTGGCTCTCGACAGAGTCGAAGCAGCGTGAACTGCCTGTGACCATATCAATCTTGAAATATTGATTTTAGAAGTATACTTCAAGAGTTTTTTGTTTTTTGTTTCAGGCTTTTAAAAAAACACACCCAGACCCTCAGAAATAATGCACCTCCCCCCAGCTCACACTTCCCATCTTCAATTGGCTTTCCCATCTCCATTTTTTACCCAGAATTCCATGGGCAGGAAATGCCATGCTTACACTTCTCCTTGTCTTGATCTGAACTCCCATCCTCTTGTTGTCCAAGGATATGAACTGGGCATCCACTTCCTCCAAACTCAGCAACTGCAGCTCTGCAAGGTATGAAGGTTTGTGTGACTGTGTGCTTGAAAACGTCTGAGTTTTCTGCCTGGGGAGCGAGGCCCAGCCACCTACTTGGTTACAGGAGGGAAAGGTGACCTAGAATCAAATTATATGGCAGAGATCAATTGGGTCATGCGCATTGTTAGGCAAGAGAGCAACTCCTGGGATCCGGGATCCTAGGACAGGCAATGGGACATAACACCAGCGTTATCAAAGGCTACGTCTGCACCATAGATATAAAGCAGTATTATACCACTTAAAACACTTGTGGCTTTCCTCAAAGAATCCTGGGAAATGTAATATAATAATAATAATTTATTATTTATACCCCGCCCATCTGGCTGAGTTTCCCCAGCCACTCTGGGCGGCTCCCAATCAAGTGTTAAAAACAGTACCACATTAAATATTAAAAACTTCCCTGAACAGGGCTGCTTTCAGATGTCTCTTAAAGATAGGATAGCTGCTTATTTCCTTCACATCTGAAGGGAGGGTGTTCCACAGGGTGGGCACCACTACCGAGAAGGCCCTCTGTCTGGTTCCCTGTAATCTCACTTCTCGCAATAAGGGAACCGCCAGAAGGCCCTTGGCGCTGGATCTCAGTGACCGGGCTGAACGATGAGGGTGGAGACACTCCTTCAGGTATACTGGACCGATTTAGGGATTTAAAGGTCAGCACCAACACTTTGAATTGTGCTCAGAAACGTACTGGGAGCCAATGCAGATCTCTCAGGACCGGTGTTATGTGGTCCCGGCGGCCACTCCCAGTCACCAGTCTAGCTGCCGCATTCTGGATTAATTGCAGTTTCCGGGTCACCTTCAAAGGTAGCCCCATGTAGAGTGCATTGCAGTAGTCCAAGCGGGAGATAACTAGAGCATGCACCACTCTGGCGAGACAGTCCGCGGGCAGGTAGGGTCTTAGCCTGCGTACCAGGTGGAGCTGGTAGACAGCCGCCCTGGACACAGAATTAACCTGCGCCTCCATGGACAGCTGTGAGTCCAAAATGACTCCCAGGCTGCGCACCTGGTCCTTCAGGGGCACAGTTACCCCTTTCAGGACCAGGCAATCTTCCACACCTGCCCACCTCCTGTCCCCTAAAAACAGTACTTCTGTCTTGTCAGGATTCAACCTCAATCTGTTAGCCCCCATCCATCCTCCAACCACCTCCAGGCACTCACATAGGGCCTTCACCGCCTTCACTGGTTCTGATTTAAAGGAGAGGTAGAGCTGGGTGTCATCTGCATACTGATGTAGTTATGCTGAAAGTAGTTAGGGGACCCCTATAGCCCCCCCCCCACATTCCTAGGGTGGTTTAGCGATCAGTCCTTTTTCCCAGGGAACTCTGGGAATT
>NC_139555.1:110318296-110423296 GCF_965112155.1 Podarcis liolepis | reverse complement strand
ATTGTCTGTGTGACTTGGGAATCCATGTCCAGTTCTGGGAAGGGGGGAGATATTCCGATCCAGGCAATGCAGATGCCAAACTGAAAGGCAGAACCAAAGAGGACAATACCATTTGCCAAACTCTTTCCCACCCACTTGCTAATGCTGTTCCCTGGTTTTGTGGCCATGAATGCCAAAACCACAGTTATAGTTTTTGCCAGCACAGAAGAGACGGCAACTGAGAAGATGATGCTGAAGATGGTTTGGCGGAGCAGGCAGGTGACCTTTTGAGGCTGGCCGATGAAAAGAAAGGAGGACAAAAGGGAAAGCAGGAGAGAAACAAGGAGGATGTAAGTCAGGTTTCGATTGTTGGCTTTAACAAGTGGAGTGTCTTGGTATTTAATGAAGATTCCCAAAATAGTACTTGTGATTAGGCACAAGAGTAGGGCAAAGAAAACCAAGGTAACCCCCAGGGGTTCTTCATAGGAGAGAAAGACTATAGTCTTGGGGATACATTGATCCCTCTCATTGTTTGAGTATTGATCTTTTGGACACTCAAGGCAATAACCTGCGTCTGAAAGAAAGAAAAACTTATTTCAGTACATGGAATCTCAATGTTTTTCCTTTTTATAAATGGAGAATCCTGAAACACATCAATCTCATGTTTTCAGGATTGTATAGATTTTGGCGGAATCTCTGGAATTCCGTTGTGTTGGAGGCCTGCGACCATGCAAAATCAGCATCTTGAAATGTTGTGTTTCAATTTTGCAAAGATCACTGCATTCCTTTGCTAATACGTCTTTTCAGGCCGAACATGGATGCTTTCATCCTGAAGCTGCTTCTCAGAACCCCTGTCTCCCGGGACTTGCTGTTCCTTCAAAACCATTTACCTGTCTGAACAGAAATGGTCCCTTCGAGGCACAGGGCACAATAATAGCAGCATATCTTCTTTCCTTCTGGCACCACCTTGCGAGCTCCAGGTTGGCAGCTTTCTGTGCAGGTAGAACGGGGCGTTGTCTGGACATCAAGGAATGAAAGAGTGTTTGATGAATTACTGCTTTGTATATAGAAACAGAGTTTGAAGTTATGGCTCAGGACCGCAATACCTCAAGGACCGCCTCTTTCCATATGAACCTGCCCAGATCCTGAGATCATCTTCTGAGGCCCTTCTTTGTGCACCTCTTCCCCGAGAGGTCCAGAGGGTGGCAACACAAGAACAGGGCCTTCTCTGCAGCGGCTCCCCATTTGTGGAATGCCCTCCCCAGGGATGTCCACAATACACCTTTAGGCACCAGGGAAAAACATTCCGTTTCAACCAGGCCTTTGATTGACATCCTAGGCTCTTTCAAAACGTGGCTCTTTGTGGGGGGGGGTATTATTGGGTTATTGCTTTTATTTTTATTTTATATACTGTGATCATTTTATGTGAACTGCCGAGACCTCTGGGTATAGGGCTGTAAATAAATTCAAATAATAATAATAATAATAATAATAATAATAATAATAATAATAATAACTAAACCATTCTGTTCTGGTGGGTATATGCCTTGCAGAAGAAATGATATCTCTCCATGTCTCATGTTCAAAGCACTTCTCCTAGAATATTAACTGTGTTAATAGTTTTTCTATTACACTCAAACAAGGAATCCTTTATCACCTTAAAGTGATTTGTACCAAAATGCTAATAGATTTTCACGAGGATTAAAAAAATAATAATATTGTAATTATGCCAGAATGTGGAGAACTGAATTTAAGATTGGAATAATCTTGGAGAACCAAAACTGACAGGTTCACCCATTGCTAGCTACACTTCCCCAACTTGTAAGATAAGAACCCACCCCCTACCTGGTTATACCAGCCGGGCCATACGGTGTCCTTCTCATGAATGGTCAGTTCTACACCCAAGGAGGTTTGGGTCTGCAGCTTTCCAACTTTCACCCGTGCAGCAGTTTGGTTAGGAAATGTGACAAAATTCACAACATCATAGTCAGCCGCTAGCTCCCTATCTCCATCAAAATACACCTCGCCCATGGCAGTACTGTTGAAGCGGATGCTTCTCACAAAGGGGTGGAGCTAAAAAGACAATATTTGCAAAATGGATAAACAATTACACATTTCACTTCTACCTCCAAAACCTTCAGTATTTGTAGACCTTTGGCCGCAACCAATGCAATTCTGGAATGTGGGAACAAGTTTCTAATCTCTGACAGAGCTCTGGGCAGCTACATAATGAAATCCTGGGGCAGTGATTCATGCATATGGTGGGTTCAGCTGGAAGTCTGCCAAGAAGCAGCAGGACTGTGACAGATTAGCCATATGTGTCTTGATGAACCACAGAACCTAGCTTTTATATGGGTCGGGATAATGGAAAAGGGTTAAATTGTGATAGATCCTTGAGTGGGCTTTATATTCAAAGTAATGGGCCCTCCAATGAGAATACAAATTATAGGCACAGCTCTATTTAGGAGGCAGCCAGGCAGTATGTTGGTTGAGTTGTCATTGCATCAGTGAAGTGTCTGAAGATAAAGCTAAGAATCAATGAAGGCAGAAGCTGAGAGGAGCCAGCCGGGGTAGGGAACCTCCACTAGAGAGGGGAAATAGGTCAAACCTATAGCCATTGCTAGAGGGATGCAGGTGGCGCTGTGGGTTAAACCACAGAGCCTAGGGCTTGCCGATCAGAAGGTCGGCAGTTTGAATCCCCGTGACGGGGTGAGCTCCTGTTGCTCAGTCCCTGCTCCTGCCAACCTAGCAGTTCAAAAGCACGTCAAAGTGCAAGTAGATAAATAGGTATCGCTCCGGCAGGAAGGTAAACGGTGTTTCTGTGCACTGCTCTGGTTCGCCAGAAGCGGCTTAGTCATGCTGGCCACATGACCCGGAAGCTGTATGCTGGCTCCCTCGGCCAATAAAGTGAGATGAGCACCGCAGCCCCAGAGTCGACCACGACTGGACCTAATGGTCAGGGGTCTCTTTACCTTTACTATAGCCATTTCTCTTGAAGTAATATTAGTTTAAAAACAACATGTTCCACCATAGCAGTAGTATGTTTAAAGTGACTGTAAACTATTTAATAGAACTGGGCACACCAGCACCTTCCCCTCCCAATCCAAGATGGCGCCCAATCTGGTACTTCAGATCAGCCCCTATCTAACCTTGAGCCAATCTCCAAACTTATTTGAAAGCCAGCCCCAAGTGTTTTAAACTCTGATTGAACATGTGCTGGGGAGGGAAGAAAGGGAAGCAGGAGATCCTTTGCCTCCTCCCCCAACCCACATGCACAGCAGGGTTGCAAAAACTAATCCAGTGGTTCTCGATTTTATTTTATTTTTTGCAGTAGTAAGAACCTTCACTTTAAACCAGTGGTGGCCAAAGTTGGCCCTCCAGCTGTTTTGGGACTACAGCTACCATCACCCCTAGCTAACAGGACCAGTGGTCAGGGATGATGGGAATGTAGTCCCAAAACAGCTAGAGGGCCAACTTTGGCCACCATTGCTTTAAACAAAACTTCCATGGAGTCCTCCATGGAAGGACATGGAGCTGTAATCTCTCTCTCCCTCTCTCTCTCTCAGCTGTATAAAATGGAAATTATAAATAACTGGTGGAACACTAAACCCTGGTTAGCTAAAGTCCTGCTCTGCTAACCTTCCTGAATATTCACAAGGGATAAGGTAAAGGGACCCCTGACCATTAGGTCCAGTCGTGACTGACTCTGGGGTTGCAGCGCTCATCTCGCTTTATTGGCCGAGGGAGCCGGTGTACAGCTTCCGGGTCATGTGGCCAGCATGACTAAGCCGCTTCTGGCGAACCAGAGCAGCGCACGGAAACACCGTTTACCTTCCCGCCGGAGCGGTACCTATTTATCTACTTGCACTTTGACATGCTTTCGAACTGCTAGGTTGGCAGGAGCAGGGACCAAGCAACGGGAGCTCACCCCGTTGTGGGGATTTGAACTGCCTAGCAGGAGTGAAGCAAAGGATCACGTCCAATGTCAAGATGTAGCAGAGTGACATTCCCCACCCTACCAAGCAGTGACTGATTTGGAAATAATAAGCGAGGTTACAACAGATAATAAGCACAAGCACAGTGAGGAACCACCTCTATAGGTGGCTAGTTTTCTTTGTCTCCCTCCCTCTCTCACCCGCCATGGCTCTATGTTCAGAAGGTCCAATCTGCCTTGTTCTGTAGTCATCACACGGCTAGATGCAGATGTCATAAGAGCATGGAAGGCATGTGCCATGACATAGACAGCACTATAAACAATATAGATCTCCGCAGACATGCCTTTCCCAAGCCAAACTGCTTCCATTTTCCCCTTCCCCTTGCACCTTTTCCAGGTTTCTCTTGACCATCTGTGTTTGGAATGAGAGCAATCAAATATTTCTGACCAAATCTGATCGAAGGAATCTTCATCTTGAGTCAGGAAGATGTCCTGGGATTTTGAACCCTTCTTCGTTTGAATGCTGAAGAACAATGCACCATGGAAGAATATGACGTCCCAGTACTCAAAAGATGTGCTTAAGGTGAAGCCCCACAGAGCTGTAGAGATCCAAACTTTCCCTACCGGGGCATTGATTTCTAGTTCAGCTCTGTACAGCACATGTGGCAACAGAAACATCGTGTCAGAATCTCCATAATAAATAATCACGTTGGCCTTCCTCTGTGAAAGAAGTGCTAGGCTTCTTAAAAGTGTCTTCTTTGAAACACGAAGGTCAGAAAATATTTGTGGGATCCCAAAGGTGAAGGCTACGCATATGCCATCCCTAAAGAGCATCGCCTTCATCGTTCTCACAAATAGATTTCCGCCTTCATTGTCTGGAGCAAGCAGACCAACCCACGTCCACCTAAAATGCAGCAAGAGCATAGCCATCCCCTTGTACTGTGGAGCTTCCTTCGGGCTCATCCAGTAGGAAGAGGGGAAGTGAGCTTTGTCACTCAGAATATGGTTGACAAAACCGTAAGTGAGCTGGAAAGGAAAGGAAACAATGTTTAGTGTTGGAAATAATGTCCAGAGATTGTGGGAGATTTGCAGCCAAAAATCTAAGAATGTATATTCTTGTTAATTAGTAAGCCTAGAGGCTAACAACCACAGAGCTGTAAATTTCTAGATAGGCAGACTCAGAACATAGTAATGCAACTGGTAGAGAGAGAGCTCTGTGTGGTTTCAAGGTGAAAGAAAAGAAAGATTGAAACCCTTCTCCTTCCTGTTGCTCACTGGCTCTTTTTCCTTTTATACCATGCCTTCAGTGGAGATGGATGGATGTTTACGCTCTTCCTCAGCTTAGACTCCATTTTAGAATTCAACTATGTACAGTGGTACCTCAGGTTACAGACCCTTCAGGTTACAGACTCCGCTAACCCAGAAATAGTACCTCAGGTTAAGAACTTTACTTCAGGATGAGAACAGAAATCGCGTGGCAGCAGCAGGAGGCCCCATTAGCTAAAGTGGTACCTCAGGTTAAGAACAGTTTCAGGTTAAGAGCGGACCTCCAGAACAAATTAAGTTCTTAACCCGAGGTACCACTGTATTTTGTAACCTGGAAGTATTTTTACCGGCATTATTTTTGCTCCTGCTGCTTGTTGAAAATGAGTGCAAGAAATTAAATAAGTAAACACTATCTTTCATTTACTTTACAGTCTGTGTTGTGGTTCTGTGTTGTGGTTAATCAGGGAGAGAAGGGGGAAACCAATACATAGTTGGTTAGCTGGACTTGCTCAAAACAAGGTTGTAGAGCCTAGTTCTCATGCTTTTAATTTTGCTGCCAAGGATGGGATTTCAAAACTCTCTTCAACCCCACTGCTGCCAGGAGAGATAACTTGTAATTAATATATCCTCCTCTACCTACTCAATCCATCCCACAAGAGAGATTGCCATCCTAAAATAGCTTCCACTCAAACTCAGATCTAAGTCCCACTGAATTTTTTTGGACTTACTGCCAGGTAAGTGGGTTTAGGATCATTGGTATTTATTTTCATTCACTGTACGTTTGGCTCCATTGGCAATTGTGTGTGTGTGTGTGTGTGTGTGTGTGTGTGCATGCAAAAAACCATCCATCTGTGTGGTGCAACAAGTTGGTATCAGCTGCACTGTGTATAAACATTTTCAAACTTAACTACTTTTACTCTATTTTTAACAATTTATATTATTTTTCTGTATCAAACAGAATGTGAAGTGTGAGAGTACATGTGCTTATCACAACTTTTTAAAAACTGAGTAGTGATTTTCATTATTGTTTTGTTCTGCTTTTGAATATTATATTGCTTTTATACCACCCTGACATTTTATGAGAAAGCTTTCAAGTTTAAAAAGTTGGATCTGAGATTTGCTCTGACAGGTTGACGTCATCGTCCCCCCTCCCCCCCCCCCGTTCTCCATACCTGGGGCATCTTGAAGAGGTCTAGCATGGTTGACATCTGAAAAAAAGTTTCGAAGTCCCCTCCTTGAATAACAGCCAAGTTCTTTCCATGTTGTCCACACCTGAAATTAGGGACCATCCAATGCCCAGTTGAGAGGAGGTCCATTGTGGCTTCATAGGTTATCCTGACACTGAAACAGTTCTCAAAGATATTGTAACCTAAGGTGATATTAGGTAAGAGCTTGGGATTTTCATTGATCTCATTAATGGCAAGCAAAATGGCCAAAACATGCTGGTAGTTCATCTGCAATACTCTGGATGGAAAACAAATGGAATGTTGACCAGTTTAAACAGTGTATTAAAATGGATATATGCAGAAGATATGACAAGAAACCACTCAGGTTGATGGAGTAAAGCAGTGCTAGGGTAGAGACCCTACAACTTTGGGGCAAATTTCCTTCATATCTGCAGGTGAGCCTCCTACTGTCCCAGTCACATTTCAAACCATTCTGCTAAACTATGGAGCTTAAGAATCTGCTGCTCACTCTGTATATAGACTGTATACAGGAAAGATAAGAATTGGCTGAGAAAAATCGAAAGCTATGAGCAAATAGCACTTACGGGAGGAAGTCACCGACAGGGTCAGACCTGAAAGCGTGTTTTGGATACAGAGCGGTCCTCACAGGTATAACTCCAGCAATGATGTAATCCCCTGGACTGTAATAATTATATGAAGATGTCCGTAGGTCTGACAGATCTAGATCTTCCATCATTGCTACCTCAACTGGCAAATGAAGCAAGACTAACAGAAGGATCATTTTAGGCACAAACAAGTGAGAACTTCCTTCAACTGATTTTATGATATTCAGAGCAAGGACAGAAGCATTTGCTAGGAAGGATACACAAAATCTTCATCCTGTAACTGACTTCTCAGAGTAGGAGCTCGGGGCTGGCTTTGGTGCTAACAGAGAAACAAATTTCAGACTAGCCTACCACCTCTGATGGTTTAACTCCCAGCCCTCCTTCTTAATCGCTCAGTATATATATTTATGTTGCTCTGTTTCCGTACTTGGCAAAAAGAATGATCAATGATTCTGGATTCTGATTATTATTATTATTACTGATCTCAGAAGTGACCTCTGGAAAACCCTATGAGAACACAAATCAATCACAATGTTTTTGATAATTGCAGGGGAGATATAATCACATCCTCGAAGTTTCACGCTCTCTTTGCGGCTGTTTGCGCAGGTGTACGGCAGGAGAAAACATGTTTGCAAAAGTTTGCATCATGCTTTCCTATGGGGGAAACTGAGAAGACAATGAACTTGGAGGGCGACGTGTGATTCTCTAGACCCTTTGCTGGTGACCCTTGACTTTAAACCAATGAGAGGGTAGGACAGGGCTGTAGCGCAGACTTTCAGCCCAGCTGCCTGAGCATTCAAATCCCTTGCGTCAGTTTCCTTCCAGGACTTCAGAGGAGGGCAAGTTACTTCTCGCCCTCTCTCTAGCTTTCTTTCTCTCTTATTCCCTTGCTATTTTTTGACAGCCAATAGCGAGGCCTGGAAACAGATGGAGAAACAGCACACAAGCACTCTGCTGGCTACCCCCTGGTCACTTTCTGCATGCTTGGTCTCCCTAGGACAGCGGTTCTCAACCTGTGGGTCCCCATATCTTGTTGGACTACAATTCCCATCATCCCTGAGCTCTGGCTAGCTAGGGGTGATGGGAGTTGTAGTTCAACAACATCTGGGGACCCACAGGTTGAGAAAGGCTGCCCTAGGAGGTTATGGACTCTCCTTCCTTGGAGGTTTTTAAGCAGAGGTTGGGTGGTCATCTGTCGTGGATGCTTTAGTTGAGATTCCCGCATTGCAGGGAATTGGCCTAGATGACCCTCAGGGACCCTTCCAACTCTGCAGTTCTATGAGAAAACTGTCCATTTAATCCTACCCTCTGTTTCCTGCTATTTAACTTGTTACTGATCCACAAGAGGACCTTGCCTCTTACTCCATGACTGCTAAGCTTATTCAATAATCTTGGGTGAGTTACTTTGTCAAAAGCTTTTTAAAAGTCCAAGCAAACAATATCAACTGAACCACCTCTGTCTATATGCTTGTTGACACTCTCAAAGAACCACCTCACTAGGCAGTCACCTGATACTAATGTATTTAAGAAGAGTTTGGATTTGATATCCCGCTTTATCACTACCCTAAGGAGTCTCAAAGCGGCTAACATTATTCTACCCTAAGTCTCAAAGCAGCTATCATTCTCCTTTCCCTTCCTCCCCCACAACAAACACTCTGTGAGGTGAGTGAGGCTGAGAGACTTCAAAGAAGTGTGACTAGCCCAATTTTTGATAGGTGTCCTGTTGCTCTCCTTGATTCATGAAATGAGCAGATGGATCATTCATGACGTATCAGCTCCAGTCAATAGTGGATTTCCCAGGATGGCCCACAGTCTTCCTTCCCTGAGTGATGCTTCCATCCACTGTGCAAAAATGCTAGGATAAAAAGAGTGGAGTTTGGCCCTCAAGCTGTGGAGGCTTCAGTAAAGATCCCTGCTCCCATAATGATTTTTTGTGCAGCAAAAGTTTGCTAGCACAACATAGAAATCAGGTTCCCCCTTGCCACTTGGCTTGGAACAGGTGAGGAACCTCTGGCGTATGGGCAGAACATGGCATTCCAGAATTCTCTTTCTTGACCTCTAGAACTTCCACTAGGGATGCGGGTGGCACTGTGGGTTAAACCACAGAGCCTAGGACTTGCCGATCAGAAGGTCGACAGTTCGAATCTCTGTAACGGGGTGAGCTCCCGTTGTTCGGTCCCCAGTGGCGTAGCGTGGGTTGTCAGCACCCAGGGCAAGGCAAGTAATTTGCGCCCCCTAACCCGTGGATTTGTGCCCCCTAACCCTAACCCCCAGATGTTGCGCCCGGTGCGGCCGGCCCCCCCTGCCCCCCCATGCTACACCACTGTCGGTCCCTGCTCCTGCCAACCTAGCAGTTCGAAAGCACGTCAAAGTGCAAGTAGATACATAGGTACCACTCCGGCAGGAAGGTAAACGGCGTTTCCGTGTGCAGCTCTGGTTTGCCAGAAGCAGCTTAGTCATGCTGGCCACATGACCTGGAAGCTGTACGCCATTTCCCTTGGCCAATAAAGCGAGATGAGCACCGCAACGCCAGAGTAGGTCACGACTGGACCAAATGGTCAGGGGTCCCTTTACCTTTACTAGAACTTCCACAGGCCATGTCTCTCTCTGGCTCTTGCCCTGTGCCCAACTTGGGTGCTTTAGCATGGCTGGAATGTGACTCCAGCCATCTTTTGTATTTGGGTTGTTTTCTTTTTTTTAAAAAAATGGGTGTTATTCATTTAAGCCTTCTTCAGAGGGTCTATTCTGAGGAAGACACCCAACATCTCCCTTTGCTCTTTTTCCAAGCAATTTTTTTTTTTTTTTTAAGAAATGCATCACTTACATCTACCACCAAGAGCCCAAGGAAGCAGAGGAGGAGGCCACCCCAAATCATCCGAACCATATTCTCAGTGCTGAGTTTTTCCTGGGTTAATGATCCTGCTCCTACAGTAAATGTGGAGGTGGGGGAAAATGGGATATTGAATCAGAAAAGGTGAAAAACAAGAAATATAACACGTCTTCCTTAAAATACCTTGGGTGCTTTAGGCTTGGCTGGAATGTGACTCCAAACAGCTTTTGTTTTTGGGTTTTTTTAAAAAAAATATGGGTGTTATTCAGTTAAGCCATCTTCAGGGGGTCTGTTCTGAGTAGGACTGAGCTGAATGCCATCCTTTATTTTTATTTAATTACATAAAGAAGATAAAGCAGAATAAAAGAAAGAAAAATACTGTTAATGTGATTTGTTTAAAACAAATATCCATAAGTTAGAGCAGGCTGGGATAGCAGGCTTGTTGGTTTTTTAATGTCTGATGTAGATTTTTTCAATTTCGTTGTTCTGTATGGGCCAATGACAATAAAGATTATCGTATCATTACAGGTGAGTCAGAAGGATTATACAGTGGAACCTCGGTTTTCGAACATATTCCGTACCGGAAGACCATTCGACTTCCGAAACATTCGGAAACCGAGGATCAATGGGCGGTCAGCAAAATCCATTGAAAAAAATGGAGAAACCTTGGAAGCCGTTTGACTTCTGAGGTGAGTTAAAAAATGGAAGCAATTACTTTGGGGTTTTCGGCGTTCAGGTTCCGAATTGTTCATCAATGGAGACATTCGAGAACCGAGGTTCCCCTGTACAGTGTCAGGATATCAATGAGGGCTCACAAGTATACCTTTACATTTGCATCTGAGTTTATCCTGGGTTAATGACTCTGCTCCTACGGCAGTTGTGGAGGTGAAAGAAAGGGGATATTGAATCAGAAAAGGTGAAAAACAAGAAACATATCACGTCCTCCTTAAAAACAAGCCAACATCAAGACATGGTGTATGACGCTGGCTTGTTTTACTCAGCTATAGTTAGGATGATCTGTCATTTTTCTGGCTTCGGACCAGAGGTACTGCTAAATATTTACAGGGTTCATGGCAGAAGCCCATATCAGGTACTGGGCAGAGGAGGAATAGTGGAGACCACCTCCCCATCCTGACCCTTCCAGAGAAGAAGAAGACCGTTCAGAATTACACCAGGGGTTTGAGGGAGGTCACAGCTCAGAGGCAGATGAGGGGAAAAGCTGGGGAATAATGGGAGAGGAGGAAGAGGCAGGGCCGGAGCAACTGGCTGACACGTTATCACTAGAAAGCATTCCAGACCCACCATCTCCCAGAACCCAGCGGGCCTTAAAAGTGGGAGAGCAAAGGGCTCAGAAGCCATGGGCGCTCAGCACCACCCATAGAAGAGATGACGAATGAAAAGGGGGAGGGGAGATTTACTTGGGGGCAACACCATGATTCCAAGAGGCTGTGTTCCCAACCCTCTCTCTGTAAATATTGAATAAATAGCAGGTGGTTAGGACTTTTCCTTATCTTATCTTATCCATTCCTAGCAACCTGTTATGGGGGTTGGTTCCTCTCCTGCCTGATGGCCTGTGATGACATCCCCCTTGGAGTCCCTTGTAACTCTACACTTCTACAACTTGATGAATAACATTTCCTATATGTTAAGTTTCATATAAATATAAGCTTCTGAGAAATTAAGATGGTTGAATGGGGTCTTGCCAGCCCTGTGTTGTACAGTGCAGCCAGCTGCCCTACGTTTTGTTTTTAAGGAGAAAGTGATATGGTGACCAGTACAAACAACCTGAGGCTCAGAGATGAAAAGAAGACAGAGTCCCTACCAGAGAAGAATGGCAGATTAAGTTGATGGACTATGCAAAATTGGCAAAAGTGACCAGAAGAATAAGAAATCAGGAAGATGAAATTTTTAACAAAGAATGGGGGAAATATATAATTTGCCTTAGAACCATTGTAAACAATAAAAATTATTAGTAGGATTGGAATAACAACTGTAGTTTAATGTTGAATTTGGGGTATAATGGAGATTTAAAAGATTTGGATTAATACATAAGATGCAGGAGGAAAAAGTTAATATAAGGACCCACAAAGGGGAGGAGGAAAGTTCAGGAGATTATTCGGAATTCTCTTTCTGTGCTGGTTGTTTGTAAATTTTTAAAATCTGAAAAACTAAATAAAAAGAAGAAAAGAAAAGAAAATGTGTGGCGAGGGTGTTGTGGGGTTTGTAGCTTTCTTGCAAAGAGAATGACATGAGAACAATAAGTGGGGTCTATTGGGTTGTTGTTTTTATTTTTATTAGGTATTTTGTGGTTTTCTATCCTGATTTTATTCTGTGAACTGCCCTTAGACCCCCCCCCCCAAGGTATATAAATTCCATAAAGGAGGAGGAGGAGGAGAAGCAGCAGCAGCAGCAGGAGGAGCTTGGCCTAGATCAGGGTGTCTCAGCATCTAGGAACTGGCCGTGCCAGATGCTGAACCTTAGGTTATAATTGCTGGACAACTACCAAAATAGATTTTGTGAAGGGAGACTTGTTTCAGTTCTTTGCAAATAGAACTGAAAATGGCATTTTCAGTCATACCTTATGCCTCACTGAATTTACTGGAGTTAAAATGCATAGGATTGAAGCCCTGGAGATTACACCAGGACAGCAGGCAATCATTCCAAGCATGAAGCAACCTAAATATTTATTTATGCTCATTGCTGTCCATTACCTTCAGTCACGGTGAGATTCACTGTCGCATGCAGTCTTAAATCCATGGATTTAATTGTCGCACGGTACATTCCCGCATCATGAAGCCCCACGCGATGAAGCACTAGCGTGCCATTCTTGAGAACGTCTGCCCGCTGCTGATACATCTCATCCACCAGTTTGTTAGTATTACATTCTTTCCCCCACCATTTGAGGGCTGTTCCACTGCAATTGTCTACAATGTATGCAAGGATAAGGACATTTCTGTTGCCAGCAATAAAAGTCCATGTGATGTGGAGGAATTCCCAGGAAGGACTGGGGGGCTGAAGGGAGAAGGGTAACTGAACAGTCTGGTTGATGGTAGCGTTGACCCAACTGTGAGCTGAAGAGATGGGCACTGCTGATGCCATGCCTGGAAGAAACAGAGAAGGAAAATGCATGTGTTGTCTGCTATACATAAATGATAAGGTAAAGGTAAAGGGACCCCTGACCATTAGGTCCAGTTGTAGCCAACTCTGGGGTTGTGGCGCTCATCTTGCTTTATTGGCTGAGGGAGCCGGCGTACAGCTTCCGGGTCATGTGGCCAGCATGGCTAAGCCGCTTCTGGTGAACCAGAGCAGCACACAGAAACGCCATTTACCTTCCCACCAGAGCGGTACCTATTTATCTACTTGCATTTTACGTGCTTTCGAACTGCTAGGTTGGCAGGAGCTGGGACTGAGCAACGGGAGCCCACCCTGTCGCGGGGATTCGAACCGCCGACCTTCTGATCGGCAAGTCCTAGGCTCTGTGATTTAACCCACAGCGCCACCCGTGTCCCATACATAAATGGTATGTGTGGCTAATACCCATTGAAAACCTTATCCTCGACGTATTTATCTAATCCCTTTCAAACGTCACCCATGTTGGTGGCCATCATCGTGTTTTTCTTAGAACATCTATACAGAAAAAGAAGGGGCCCTGCCCAATAGCTGATAAGATAATCTGGTGCTTTTCAATCAATACCAGTCATCCTGAAAGATGAATGCTTTAAAAAATGGCAGAAAGAGATTTCAAGATTTGGGGGGGGGGCAAAAGGCCAAGGATAAAACATAAAATACTTACAGATGTAAAAGATAGAGGCAGATTTGCCCTCCCAGACCTTAAATTGTATTATGAATCTGCTTGTTTGGTATGGATCAGGGACTGGACTGCAAGAAGATCAAGGGACTGCAAGAAGATCAAACCTCTCCATTCTGAAGGAAATCAGCCCTGAGTGCTCACTGGAAGGACAGATCCTGAAGCTGAGGCTCCAATACTTTGGCCACCTCATGAGAAGAGAAGACTCCCTGGAAAAGACCCTGATGTTGGGAAAGATGGAGGGCACAGGGAGAAGGGGATGACAGAGGACGAGATGGTTGGAAACTCAAACTGTGGGAGGCAGTGGAAGACAGGAGTGCCTAGCGTGCTCTGGTCCATGGGGTCACGAAGAGTCGGACACGACTAAATGACTAAACAACAACAGCCCAATGTAAACATTTTTGCACACTAATATATGCATTTTGCAATCTTTTTTTGGTGGCACGCCAACTCAAAATTGAGAAAAGTATAAAACTTCAAGAGTAGGTGTATTTTGGTCCATGTGTTGATTCAGCGGGAGGAGTTCATCTAATGAAACTTGTCATCAGAAGCCCTGCAAAAGGGCTTCAACCCATGCAAGAGAGATTTCTCCCTTCCTCCCCTTGTGCATCCCACAAATTTGGCCTAGGATGGGTCAAGAGAACTCCCAGAACCAGAGACATAACTGGGGCCCCTTGCTTCTTTGGCATGGAGCCTCCAAAGCTGAGAGAGACCATGGACCAGAAACTCAAAGAGTTTCCTTTTCGTTGCCTTTTGCGCTCCGCCAATGACTTCCTAAACTGAGGGCAATTTTTGCGCCCTTGGCAGCCACCAACCTATCTAACTCCTAGGTACGCCCATGCTCAGAACAGCACACAGGGGAAAAGGGATTGTTTTGTTTGGCAAGCTGAATTGCTTGTGCAGATGGAAGATTTGATATAACGCGATGTTGATTTCCACCCAGGGTGTGGGGTGATCTGCTTTGGGTTTTCTAAAGGAGACCAAAGTGTCTAAACTCACTGCCATTCATTTGGTTCTCCTGCCCTTCAGAAGCTCACCCCAGCAGCCTCACTATCCCATTTGTAGAACGCTTATAGCAATAACCGCCCATCATGCCGGCTCTTCTGCCCAGCGTTGTCTCCAAAGAACCGACTTCCAAAGCACAATCTGCTTTTGCTTTTACTCACCTGAGAATGCCCAGAAGAATGCCACACTGATCAACATCCTGGAGGGTCGTACAATTAGATACCGCACCAATTCTGAAATCATACCCGTCTCAAACCTCCAACAATTGAACTGCTTCCTTAATTGAATGTTTCAAGATTGTGTCTCTCATTTTTGTTCTATGTGGTAAGTGAAAGATCTGGTCTCTGGAAAATGAGAGAAGCAAGCAGCTCTGGTGTGATGAGACCACTCGAGATAACACGATCAGCAAAGGATGTGGTCTAGCAGGGTCAGGTACCTGCTGCACAATACATTTAGGCTGGGCAGCTAGGAAGAGAATAGAAACTTAACTAGCACTATTTCAGAGAATTGTGGCCTTGAAGCAGAAACCGAGGGGAAGGGCGACAGCTCGGCAAAGTGGTAAGCAGAAGGCAGATGAGGAATAGAAACGTCTCATAGAAACCGCAGTCTTTATAATGTATTAAATTAGGGTTGGTTGCTTGGTGAATGGGACGTATACAGCTGTGTGTGTGTGCAAGAAGGGGACTGCCCAGAGGACACTCAGCGTTCTACTTGCCTGCTTCTTCAAATGGCAAGATGTTCTAGGGGTGCAGCCTTTAACCAAGGTTGTTTTCCTCTCCGAAAAGGTCACCGGAGGCTTGTGACAAGACTCCCTTTGACACTGGACAAGAACCTTTGCCTACTGGCTTTCAGGTCCTGAGGAATATTGCAGGTGGAGGATGGATAGGGATGGGAAATCACATGGGGACAGGAGATTTAGCAGTTTGAGTCCATAATCATTCATTGCATCCCAGAGGGAATGGGGGTTAAGGCTGGGAGATGCACACCATGACTTTAAAAGAAAAACAAAATAAAAACGATCCCTATCCTCGCTGCACTATATGGGAAGGTTTCAGGAGGGAGAGGGAATTATACATTTTGTCTTCCCTGATTTCCAGAAAGCTGTTCGTCCTAGCTATACAGTCATACCTCGGGTTACAGATGCTTCAGGTTGCAAGTTTTGGGTTACGGATGCACCGAAAGCCGGAAGTAGCGGAACAGGTTACCTCCGGGTTTCGGCAGAAGCGCTAAATCACGCTTTGCACATGCGCAGAAGCACCGAATGGCAACCCGCGCATGCGCAGACATGGCGCTGCAGGTTGCGAACGCTGTGGATTGCAAACGTGCCTCCCGCATGGATCACGTTCGCAACCCGACCATCCACTGTATAGCAATTATTCAGGTATGTTTGGGGTTGATAGACAGCCAGTGGGGAAATGTTCCTACATCATCATCATCATTTTTTATTTGTATGCCGCCTTTCCACAGTTAAAAAACAATGCTCATAGCATAACAAGATTTACATAATTACAAAAGTCATAAACAATCAATAAACCACATCAAAAAAATACACAACCAAATGGGAAACAATTTCCTCATAAATCAAAACCTAGAAACTAAGAATACAGCATTAATGTCACAGTTTAAAATGACATAGGTAAAAAATAACAGCAATTTAAACAAACAAAAACAAAACAAAATGAAGCCCTCTCTGCCCAGCAGCAGCAGCAGCAGTCCTTTATAGAGCCCATCAGACCCCGCTTTGGGTGGCAGGACTTTCTAATATATAGACACCCAGTTTTAAGCCCAGTCTTCCACAAGGCACCTTGGAGGCCTGAGCTTATTTCTAACTGTTTATCTATACATGATCATGTATAGTGATCGTGTATCTCACAGCCTACAAGACAAGGTGGCAGGGTAGGGTAGCACAGTTGTCACAACACTAGGGTGGCAGGACAGCTCTGGACAAGTACATTGCTCCAACAAGCTAGGAAGTCAGTGATGGCTTTCCAGCCTCTGCCTCTCTGAGGCTCCAACTGTCCCGTGGATGAACTAGCCTCTTAAAGGCTCAACCCACCAGGCTGAAGACAGATACATCTCGTCTCCTATCTGGTGTGTTCCCTGCACCATTGGGCTGGTGAGCTAGTGTGGAAAGCCTTTGGTTTCCCTGTGATGGATCTGGGTCTGGTTCTATAGGCCCTGGTACTCTGGGAACGGGTTCAGTGGATTCTTGCCTACCAGGCTGAGGTTCAGGGATCCCTTTATTACGAGCATCAGATTCAGGATCAAGAATCTAATCTGTCTCCCCAGCTGTGGCCTCTGACTGCAGCTATCCTGGCTGCTGCTGGTCTTCAGGTTTGTGATATCATGCTACTCCATTCCTAATGTAGATCTTCGCTCACCCTTTTTCCCCTAGCAGGAAGGGCACCATTTTGTGGTTCAGCTCAGGTGTCAAAATGTCTTGGGCTGGACCTGCTCTCAGCTCCTTTTGTGGAGACATATGGGATTTTATTCATGAGTGACCATGGTATCTTGAGGTCACAACTAATCACAAGTTGTGTTTCTTTTTGCAACAGAAGTAAGCCTTTTGTTATTACTTGAAACAGAAGAAGCTTTTAGTTTTGTTTCCCCCAGTTCCTCAATTTGTTTCTGGTCTTAAATTTAGTTTTCACCATTTCTGCATCAGTTTGCAATTTTGTATATATGTATATATAAATCTACACGAGGAAGTCATACATGTGTGCACATTTTCACTAACATATGCATGTTCATATATAGTTTCCCTAACAGAATGCATCCCCCCATGCTTCTTTCTGCATGCATTGCTGTTGCTGTTTTAGAAAACCGAGTTGCAGAGTGCAAGTTTCTGGATGTATTGATAAAATGATTATTGTCATTTGCTGGATGGAGCAAGACAACAAAAATATCAAAACATTGGCTATGCTGGAGGGGTCTGATGGGAGTTGGAGCCCAGCAACATCTGACGGATACCACATTTACTACTTACCCTTAACCTGTGAAACCATGTACTGTTTCCATTTATCTGAATAACATGCATCTCAGTCATTGTCTGTATCTGGTGCTGCAGTCAGTACCTTGGCAGCCACAGTTGCGTTAACACAGGGCTACCAGCTCATCCCTCTGGGTCTCAAGAAGCAGTAAGAAGACTATAAAAATGACCCACTTTTGGGAGGCTATTTTAAGAAACCTTGGTGATTATTAGCCCTTGAGCCCACTTATTGAAATGGAAACTTGTCTTTATAATTAACACACACAAAAACGTCACCTAGACAAAATCCTGCCATGACAACATTGTATTTCCTGCACAATCAACAAAATATCACAAATGTTCAAGCCACAATAAAAATGGAGGAAATCACATAGGTTGTCTGCCTAGATGAGGCACAATTATTCACAGGCTTTTCTGCACCAGCAAAGACACCTAAATTCTTGCGGCCATAAGCACAACTTGCACTGAACGTTTTCTTCTGCAGACACACAAAGTTTATTAATAGCCACATACCAACATCCTGTTTCTTTGTCATGCCCAGAGAGGAACCAAGAGAAAGACAAGAAAGGCTTGGCTTTTGCTCTTTGGTAACATAAGAGCAGATGTAGGGGATGTTTTCCAGCCCTAGGACCACATTTGCTCATGGGTGGTTGTGGCCACCCATCCCACACCATAACCCAGGCATAGGCAAATTTGCCCCCCCCCAGATGTTTTGGGACTACAATTCCCATCATCCCTGACCACTGGTCCTGTTAGCTAGGGATGATGGGAGTTGTAGTCCCAAAGCATCTGGAGGGCCGAGTTTGCCTATGCCTGCCATAACCCATCCTCTGTCCAGGCAAGCAAGAAGTACTCTGATAGTTCAAGGACACATCCCAGCAAGGTAAAACCACCAGAGGAGAGAGCAGAGCTGGACCCTTGAGGGTTGTGCCCCAGGAAAGGTGCATGAGCTAAGCCCTTTGAAGATCCAGACATAGGTTCCCCATCCCTTGTATTAGAGATACATGGCCCTATTTGTACCCAAGAATATCCTTGCTTGGGGAAGGATTCTAGCTCAGTAGTGAAGCACATGCTTGTGTCAAATGCAGAAAGTCTCAGGCTCAACCCCCAGTTTTAAAAATACCATCCAGGGTGGCAGGCGACAAAGGATCCAACCCCCTACGGTAGGTTGCCAGGAACGGATAAGACAAGGAAAGTTCTTACCAATGCTATTTGTTCAATATTCACTCAGAGATGCTTAGAGATGCAGCCTCTTGGAGCAATGGTGTTGCTCCAAGCGAAACCCCACTCCCTCCCTCCCTCCCACTTTCTCATGAGTCATCGCTACTGGTGCTGGAAAGGGCCTTTTGCCTTTGTGCTCTTTGCTCTCCTACTTTCAAGGCCCACTGTGTTCTGGGAGGCAGGGTCTGGTCTTCTTCCCCCTCCTCTCCCATTATTTCCCAGCTTTCCCCTCATCTGCCTCTGAGCTGTGACCTCCCTCAAACCCCTGTTGTAATTCTGAACTGTCTTCTTCTTCTCCTCTGGAAGGGTCAGGCTGGAGAGACGGTTGTGGCGATCACACAGGGTCCCCGGACGTTTCACCGTCTATTGATCCCTGTGCCACCACTTTATTTCTCGCTGCCACCACCCAGGCCCCACCTGGGACAATACTGAGTCCAGTCAGGGTTAAATTGGAATATATTTGTTTATTTATTGCAGTTTAACAAGCGTGTGGTTTCATAAACGGTATCGGTCAATTGCAATCATGGGGTGCCTATCCAGACCTATAACGTTTGTGACCTGCTCTCACTCACTAAACCACCTCTCAGATATTTACTTGTCTTCCTAGCCCCTAACTATTCCTGACTCAGCTTATTTCTCTACACTAACTCAACCTACCCACAGACTCTATTCCAATTCACTCCCACTCCACCCAACTCCCAATGAACTCCTCCCTTTGCCCCTCCCAGAGCTGGTTTTATAGTCCCACTGACTCCACCCCCCTGGGTCCTGATTGGTTAACCTGTTTAACTATTTCGCCTCCAGCACTCTCATATGTTAACATCACAACAGTCTCCACCATTCCTCCTCTGTCCAGTCCCTGACACAGGGTGGGGTTCAGCAAGAAATTGGAGTGGGGTCTCAATCTTTTTTTAAAAATTATTATTAAATTTTTGAAATACATTCCACCAAAGTTTAACATCAAATTCTAACATCTACATCTTTTAGACTTCCCTCAGCTTGTCTGACAATTTTCCGTATTATCACTATTTCTCACATTTCTTAAATTTATATTGCACTTTAACACTCTTAATCTTATCATATCCTTTAAAACAATATTTCTACCAGTTATTTTCACAGAGCTTCTTGAAAACAAACAAACGTTAATTTCTCATCATATATATTTTTGATATATTCTGTAAATTTATTCCAGTCCTTGGAGAATCTCTGATCTCGTCGATTCCGAATTTTCCCCATTAATTTGTCCATTTCTGCGTATTCCATCAGTTTCATTCTCCATTCTTCCCTCGTAGGCATTTCTTCCTGTTTCCATTTCTGGGCCACCAAAATTCTAGCTGCTGTTATTGCATACATAAATAACTTCTCATCCTTCTTCTTAATTTCATTCCTTAATATTCCTAATAGAAATGTTTCTGGTTTCTTAACAAAAGTATATTTCAACATTTTCTTCAACTCATTATAAATCATTTCCCAGAAACATTTCATTTTTTTACATTCCCACCACATATGATAAAATGTTCCTTCCTTTTCCTTGCATTTCCAACACTTATTACTCACTTTATACATCTTACCAAGTTTTACTAGCATTACATACCATCTATATATCATTTTCATAACATTTTCTTTTATTACAGTACATGCAGTAAATTTCATTCCTTCCTTCCACAATTTTATCCAATCATCAAATTGTATATTATAACCAAAATCGTTGGCCCATTGAATCATAACTGATTTAACTTCTTCATCCTTTGTTTGCCACTCAAGTAATAATTTATACATTTTAGATAAAAATTTTACATCATTATTCAAAATTTCTTCATGGAACCTAGACTTTTCTTCTTGAAAACCTCTTTCTAACAACTCTTTCTTAAACATCACATTCAACTGAAAATAATGCAACCAATCATTCACATGTTCTTTAACTTCCTCATATGATTTCAATTTCCATTTGTTTCCTTCTTTAACTATCAAATTCTCATATGTAATCCATCTCCCTGTCATATTGATCTTCTTAACACTCATCACCTCCAATGGCGACAGCCAATATGGAGTTTTAAACTCTAATAGGTTTTTATACCTATTCCATACTTCAATGAGCGGACCTCTAAAGATGTGGTTTTCGAAACCTTTATGCCTTTTTTTTCCCATACCATAAATATGCGTGTCATCCGAATCTATTATCATAACCTTCTAAATCCAACAAGTCTGTATTTTCTAACTTTATCCATTCTTTCACCCAGCAAAGACATGCTGCCTCATAATATAACTTTAAATCTGGCAGGGCGAAGCCTCCTCTATCTTTTGCATCTGTTAATATCTTAAAATTTATTCTTGGCTTCTTGCCCTGCCAGACGTATCTTGATATTACTCTTTGCCATTCTTTAAATATTGTCACTCCTTTAATTATTGGTATTGTTTGGAATAAAGGAGTGGGGTCTCAATCTATACTGGGAGCAAGTTCAGAGGCCCACATGCTTATGTTTCCTTTTTTTAAAAAAAAAAGTTTGCTTATGCACACTTCTGCATACTCTCCAACCATCCCTGTTTTAATGGGGCATGCCTGGAATTACAGAAGCCATCCCAGCTTATGAATTCATTCTGGACTGTCACTGGGATGAACTGGTGCTTTTAGCTGGCACTGGTACTTGCAGTGGTGCTATGCTCCCGCCACAGGAGTTGTCAGGCTTCAGGGAATCAGCTTCCTCCCTGCTTTGGCAGAGATAAGCAGAACAAAGGAAACGGAGGCTTCTTACCGGTTAGAAACTTTAATGATCCCAGATTCAGGTAGGTAGCCGTGTTGATCTGACGCAGTCGAGATAAATAAAAAAAATTGCCCAGTAGCACCTTAGAGACCAACTAAGTATGTTCTGGGTATAAACTTTCTTGTGCAAGCACATTTCTTTAGATACACTTCTTCAGATTTTTCTGTGTATCTGAAGAAGTGTGCATGCACACAAAAGCTTATACCCAGAACATACAGTGGTACCTCGGGTTACATACGCTTCAGGTTACATATGCTTCAGGTTACAGACTCTGCTAACCCAGAAATATTACCTCAGGTTAAGAACTTTGCTTCAGGATGAGAACAGAAATTGTGCAGTGGTGGCTCAGCGGCAGCGGGAGGCCCCATTAGCTAAAGTGGTGCTTCAGGTTAAGAACAGACCTCCAGAACGAATTGAGTTCTTAACCCGAGGTACCACTGTACTTAGTTGGTCTCTAAGGTGCTACTGGACAAATTTTTTTATTTAATTGTTTAAATATTTTTTATTTAATGATCACAGTGAGAGAACAAGTAACCCATTCCTAGGAATGAAGGTGCTCCCAAATAAGGGTTCCACCCACTTCCTCCCTAGTCACCCACATCACTACTGCATCTTGTAACTACTGTGCTTTCTGTTCTGCCACCTTATCAGCTCTTCTTGACCTTGGGCTGAGCGGATGAATGCTTTCCAGAGACAGTGAATTTGTTAACACTCCCCCAGTGCTTCTTCTCCTAACTCATGGGTTGGCAAACAAAGGCCCAGGGGCCGGATCCAGCCCAATCGCCTTCTAAATCAGGCCCACGGACAGTCCGGGAATCAGTGTATTTTTACATGAGTAGAATGTGTGCTTTTATTTAAAATACATCTCTGCGTTATTTGTGGGGCATAGGAATTTGTTCATTCCCCCCCCAAAAAAACATAGTCTGCCCCCCCCCACAAGGCCTGAGGGACAGTGGACTGGCCCCCTGCTGAAGAAGTTTGCTGACCCCTGCTAACTGTTCCCCATCCAGTATTTCCCAGCTTCTGCCTTCTGAACTATGTTCCTCTGCAAACCACTGGTCCAAATCTATACTGTCCTCCTGCTTCTGGGAAGCTAAGATTTGGGATCCTGATCAGGAGGAGGGGGAGGGGGAGGCTCCCACCATTTCTTCCTGACAGGAGCCACCTCCTAGGGACTGAGGGGGTCTCTGGCCCCCCAATCAAATATTTGAGGGGGCTGAGGCCACCCGGTGTTGAAGGGCATTACCATTCAAATGGTCTGTTTGTGCCATGTCATTATGTGGGACGTGGCTTACCTGCCCCCCCCCCCCGATATTTTATTCAAGTTGGCACCTCTGCCTATTGCACTAGCAGCTGACTCATGTAGCACCCATCTTGTGGTGCCTCACTCTGTAGTTGTTGTGGTTTAGTTGTTTAGTCATGTCCGACTCTTCGTGACCCCATGGACCAGAGCACTCCAGGCACTCCTGTCTTCCACTGCCTCCCGCAGTTTAGTCAAACTCATGCTGGTAGCTTCGACAACACTGTCCAACAATCTCGTCCTCTGCCGTCCCCTTCTCCTTGTGCCCTCCATCTTTCCCAACATCAGGGTCTTTTCCAGGGAGTCTTCTCTTCTCATGAGGTGGCCAAAGTACTGGAGCCTCAACTTCATGATCTGTCGTTCCAGTGAGCACTCAGGGCTGATCTCCTTAAGAATTGATAGGTTTGATCTTCTTGCAGTCCATGGGACTCTCAAAAGTCTCCTCCAGCACCATAATTCAAAAGCATCAATTCTTCGGTGATCGGCCTTCTTTATGGTCCAGCTCTCACTTCCATACATCACTACTGGGAAAACCATAGCTTTAACTATACGGACCTTTGTTGGCAAGGTGATGTCTCTGCTTTTTAAGATGCTGTCTAGGTTTGCCATCGCTTTTCTCCCAAGAAGCAGGCGTCTTTTAATTTCGTGGCTGCTGTCACCATCTGCAGTGAACATGGAGCCCAAGAAGGTAAAAATCTCTCACTGCCTCCATTTCTTCCCCTTCTATTTGCCAGGAGGTGATGGGCCCAGTGGCCATGATCTTCGTTTTTTTGATGTTGAGCTTCAGACCAAATTTGTGCTCTCTTTCTTTTCCCTGTTTTCATCAGCGGAATGTTGGAGGATATGCTTCTGCAAAAAAAAAAAAAAAAAAAGGTTGAATGTAGCTTTGGCTCTTAGATCCTGGCGAGGATCCAGTCATTGTCTCAATGGCTATGATGTCGCTGAAATATTTAGAAACTTTCAAACTGTTCAGCAATTAAACAAACAGCTTCAGATGAAAGCTGATAGTGAGCACTGAGGACAGAAAAGTTTCACAGAGGGAAGGACAGGGGTCAGAGATAGTAAACAGTGGGACAGAGAATTACCATCAGGAAAAGGAAAAAGTAAACTGTTTGCTAAGTAGTGGTGTTGTGAGAGAATGGCGAGTCTAGTAGGAATAAAGGAAATGGCTCTGCTCCAATCTGAAAAGTTTTCCCTCCCTACCCATGACTCTTCTTTTGGCCTATATGCTCATCCCTAGATGTCAACTGTGTTTCCACCTTATCTCCACGTTTCTAGCAGGGAGGAAGGAAACAAAAACCAAGTCAAGTTATGGCCTTGAAGAGCTGTTTGAAATTCAGCAGGGATGATCATGAGGCGCCCTCTACTGGCTCTCTTAGGTACATTCACTGCAAGAGGAGTAACACCAGTGCTGTCCATCAGATCTCAGGCTTATGTACACTATCTCCTTTTTTCCAAATGGGCAGTAATGCGAAAAGGTTTGCTAAAATTATTACATGCCACTGTGCGATGTAACGTGTGTTTGCCATATTGCCGTTTTGGGGTTATCCCATTTCCCCCCATCTCTTCCACATGATGGAAGAGTATTCAAGTAGTACGCACTTTGAACCATTTTTTTATTTGGCAAATGACAGGAGGGTGCTTCCAGGCGGAGCTAAATACAGTGGTACCTCGGGTCACATATGCTTCAGGTTACATATGCTTCAGGTTACAGACTCCGCTAACCCAGAAATAGTGCTTCAGGTTAAGAACAGTTTCAGGTTAAGAACAGACCTCCGGAACCAATTAAGTACTTAACCCGAGGTACCACTGTAATAATAATAATAACTATTATTTCCTCCAGGTGCTGGGAAAGGAAGATACAGTAACAATGATATTATCGGTGAAACAATATGTTGATTTCAAGATACAGACAGGATACATTTAAGCGTATTGATACATCCAAGTCTATCGATACATTGATACAGTGTTATTCGTCTTCCTTGGGGACATTTGTGCAGAGAGGTGGAAAATAAAACTTTTATTTTGATGAAAGCAGAAGCTGGAGTGCTGTTTTCCTTTATTTGAGAACTTTAATAAGAGGTTTGCGCTGGTCATTGGAGTCCCGCTGTTTTACGGGGCACCCTGCTGCTTGATTGACAGGGCTCTCTGTCTCTTCGTTCCAACGTTCGATTTCCAGCACCCAGCGGGCTCCGTATGTGGAAATAAGCGTGTTTTGCAGACTCAGCTTCTCCGACCTTTATCGTAAAGAATATCGTTTACCCTTTCGTGGGGTGTTGCGCACGTGTTGGGGCCGGGCTGCTTTATTTAAGTGTAACCCTAGTGTGAGGCAGAGGTGTGGTTTGTAATTTCTTATGACTTGGAGATATACCTTTAGGAGATTCGCTACACTTTGAAGGAAAATCCTCTGAGAGGTGGTGCATAGAGGCGGGCGGAGAAGAAGACTGCTGGTGGGGAGTTGCGTTTGACGCAGAGAACATCTACCGCACCTTTCAGAATAAATGCTCCCTTATTTTCGTTGAACTGATATGTTCTTTGGGTAATGAACCACGCCGCTGAAGTCAAAGAACACCAAGGAGAGTTGCATTTGAGAAATGAGCATAGCTGTCAACTTTTCCCTTTTCTTGCGAGGAATCCTATTCGGAATAAGGGAATTTCCCTTTAAAAAAGGGAAACGTTGACAGCTATGGAAACGAGCCAGTCTCTGTGTTGCGCTTTGCTCACTGCCTGTCAGCAGGAAATCAGTTCCTTCCCTAACCGCTGGCTAACCCTTCCTAACTCCTCCTGTAAAGGGGTGGACAGAGGCAGGAAATGTGTCAGAGAAAGGAAAGTAAAACTGGAGTCCTTGAACTATCGCAGTCGGATATCTGCAAGCAGAAATGGCTCGGGATTTCAGCAAGTATCTCCCTTGGTCTACCTGCCAGCTTGACCTGTTTGTGGTGCTGTTAAGCTGTGGGTGGGAAGACTGCCTCCTGGGGGGACTGCATCACACTTTTC
Source organism: Podarcis liolepis (assembly GCF_965112155.1). Classification (NCBI taxonomy): domain Eukaryota; kingdom Metazoa; phylum Chordata; class Lepidosauria; order Squamata; family Lacertidae; genus Podarcis; species Podarcis liolepis. The sequence goes on along the minus strand of NC_139555.1, from coordinate 110,397,413 downwards.
TGGGACAGCAGCGGTCAAGAGAGAGCTTGATCGCTGGGGCCTCTTGTCCTCACAGCCAATCCAGGCCATCTTGGCGAATGAGGAACTTGTCCAAGAAAACTGGAGAGGCTCCAAAGAAGAGAGAAAGCCCAGAGTGATCCAGAAGAGGCAGCCAGAGGGAGAAAGCGAAGATGAGGACCAGACGCAACACTGTGAAGTTCATGGGGATGATTCTGAGCAATGCTGTGCCAGCAGGAAGACAAACACACCCCTACCATTTGCTATCGCTGCATCCACTTGTCTATCCAGGCTGGACCCAGCTTCCGATCCTTGCTGGACAGAACTCAAGAGCTGCAAGGTGAGCAGGCATCAAAGACTCTCCGGAAAAGGATAAGCAAGGCAGGCTCCCTGACCTCCCCCATCTCGCAGATTCTCCTCCCTTCTCTAGGAGAAACTGGACAATATGCTGTGGCAACCAGAAGAGTGCAACGGATGCTAAGAAGGGGGACTTTGCTTTTTGGAGGTAAGAGGGAGTTTATTGTGGGCTTGGTTCTTGAGCGCTTTTCGCAGGGTCCGTCGTCCTTCTCAAAATGCCAGCCTGTACCTTTTCTGTCTCTCATCTGCATTTCCGACAACTGCAGAAATAAGGGACAGTTGTGCATTGTACACCTGCAGCCACCGTGGAAGCCCTTTCAGGAAGATAGGGAGCCTCCTTATGACTATGCCAGACAGTTGGTTCCTCCAGCTCAGGACTAAGTACAGTGGTACCTCGGGTTAAGAACTTAATTCGTCCTGGAGGTCTGTTCTTAAACCGAAACTGTTCTTAACCTGAAGCACCACTTTAGCTAATGGGGCCTCCTGCTGCCACTGCACTGTGGGACCACATTTTCTGTTCTCATCCTGAAGCAAAGTTCTTAACCCGAGGTACTATTTCTGGGTTAGTGGAGTCTGTAACCTGAAGCGTATGTAACCTGAAGTGTCTGCAACCTGAGGTACCACTGTACTGACAGGCAGTGACTCTTCAGGAATTCAAGTAGGGTTTGCATCTAGCCCTTGCTAGAGATGACATGTCGATGGGTGACCTCTGTTGCCATATATTCTGTTGCTGTGTGCTCCTCACCAGGAGCAGATTTGTGCAAAGACCTGTAATTAAGCAAATAAACATTTGGGGCGCTTAATGCTCCGAGTGCAGGAAGGGAGAGTGTATGAATAATCTTCCCATAAATTAATTCCTCTCTCTTCTCTCCTTCTCCAACTGATGTTCATCTTCAGCTTACAGCACCCAGGACTTGTGTTGTTGAGAGGGGAAAACCAAATCAGTGCTGAGATTATTGTTGCTGTTCTTTCAAACTTCTCCGAGAGCTTCCTGCAGCAGGAAGTAGCCCTGCTTCCTGGAGTTATCGGAGAGATTTTTTGGTTGTTGTTTTCTGCGGGTGGGGCCACATGCAGTATCAGAGTTCGTTGCAGAACAGGAACTGTAGAAAATAAACCAGTGAAGTCGGGTTGGTTTGTTTTTACTTGAACAAACATACAACCTTTATATTACGTTCTTTATATTGAAAAAGAAAACAATTATTAATTATCTGTTATTAATATTATTATTAGCCACCCTCAGGGCTGGATTTAGGTTTGATGAGGCCCTAAGCTACTGAAGGTAATGGGGCCCTTTATATGTCCAGCTGTCCTTTGTCAACAACAAATTGTCGCTGTTTTTGTTGTTGAATATAGGCTGTATGGAAATTTATGGAGCCAATAGGTACCGTATTTTTCGCTCCATAGGACGCACCTGACCAAAAGACGCACCAAGTTTTTAGAGCAGGAAAATAAGAAAAGAAAAAATCTGACTCAAATGTTGTACTAAACTATTTAAAACAGCAAAGTGGGTGGCTCCTGTCCACTTTGCTGCTTTAAAACGAGCCACGGTATGAAGAGATTGGAAAAAGTACAGACATTCCATTATAATGTAGCTGTTTTCATTATCACTGTGTAGCCTTATGAGACTTTGCCCTCGGGTGGGGAAAATATTGCGCCTGGGAAAGGGAAGTGGGAGTCAACAGGCACTCAAGGAATAGTTTCGGAGAAAAAGGTTTTATTTCTACCATCCATGAACTGGTAGAAGGAGCAAGTGTGATATGTCACAAAAAGCATGCACGAAGTTCACAGTCCTTCCTGTGCACAAGCATATTAACCCCTTTCCAGTTCCCTCTTCCTTTCTCCTCCCTCAGGAGTCCTCTGAGCATGAACAGAAAGCTGTCTTGGGACTATTGTGGACTCTTGGCAGGAAAGGGGGTGAGGGGGGTTTCAGAGTGTTCCCGTTGTTTCATTCTTGTGCTTTGGCATGGTTCCCAGAGAGAAAGCAAGTTGCAATGTGGTTCTGAGAAAGGCCTGAGAAGACAATGGGCTCTGTTCTCTACCTTGTTGCAATCTTTTTAGTTACAGCAAGCGGAATGTTTCTGATACTTAGCTGCTGAGAAAATGATTTTGAGAAGCTTTGAGCCTGCTTTGGTGGGGGGTGACTTCGGGCCTAGGTGAGGTCACCTGTCCTCACCTTCCTTCAACTGAGAAGTCAGTATTGGCAGCAGTCACAAAAATTAAAATTTGAGCATTTTACTGTTATTAATCAAGAATATTAATAGTCAGGGAGAGAAACCAGGGCTGTGCAAATGAGAAGTGCTTGGAGTATGGAGGAACAGCAAAGAGATCAAATGATTGTGCTCCAGTTCCTAAATCTCTGAAGTTTTCTCAAAACAGGCATGGTTGTTTTGAAAGGAAGATTCAAAATGGGGTGACTCAGCAAAGAACTGAGGAGGAAAAGAGGGCAGATAAATAGCTTCCATTCAATAACAAGAGAACACAATGTTTTTGGTTTGGTATAGGTGGACTGTACTTGTAAGAATTTGTATAATGAATTATAGATTTGGAGTGGAATATCAGTGCCTCTTTTCAGCAATAAAGATTAGCTGCTAGGAACATGGTCCACACACACACAGGATGTCTGGTTATAGCTGTGCAGTTTAAACTGTTCCTGAGCCAGATGCCTGCTCAGTTTTAGCTGAGCTCACTATTACTGGTTTGTGGAGATGCTTTGCATGTATTTATGACTATTTCTGCAAAACTGCTACTTGAAGAAATCCCCAAACTTAATATTTTTAAACTTCAAATGGAGCTCAGAATCCAGTTAGGCAATCTTTTGCAGTTGAATTAGGAGGCACTGAGAGACAGCATTTTGCTGCCCCCCCCCAAAGAGCAGCCCAGGAACACACAGCCTTCCCTCTGCTTGCAAACCTTGTCGGAGCTTCAGGGGAAAGCGGAGGCTGCCGGCAGAGCACCGTGGCTCCTCCCCCCATCCCCGAAGAGCACCCCAGCAGCGCAGGGCAACAGCGATTTGGCTCCAGGGACCACACATTCACTCCATAAGACGCACAGACATTTCCCCTTCCTTTTTAGGAGGAAAAAAGTGCGTCCAATGGTGCGAAAAATACGGTATCTAAAGCCATTTGCACATAACAAAATATGGACATCATAGGAGCCGATGCAACACAAAATACTGTTGCTGTATGTAGGTTTTATTTTATTTGTTTTTTATCTTATATTTTGGAAATGTACATCCAGGGGTTTTTTTTTCCTTTAAATTTTTTGGGGCCCCCAAGAGAGTGGGGCCCTAAGCTATAGCTTGTTTTGCTTATACGTAAATCTGGCACTGGTCACCCTTCACCAATAGATCCCAGGACAGCTTACCACAAGTTAAAATTTCGTATTAAAAACAATTGAAACAAATTATGTAAACAAATGTTATTGGTCCCTTTGGCTACAGCCAAAAAGCAGAAAAGGGAAGAGGTGAACAAACAATCTTAGAAGCATGTTAAATTAGATGTGATAAAATCCTCATAATACATAGAGCTTGTATTGAGCCGTTTGACTGAGCAAGACAGAAGATACTTGAGGGTGACAAATGAGCAAATGGATTTGAGTATTTAGCCCTTGAGTTTTCATACAGCTTACATATAGTGTTATCCCCAACTGAATCACATCAGCAGATGCCGAATCACTGTTCTCTAGGAATATTTTTGTATCCAACATCCAGAATTTTAGTTTTCATTGTCTGGAACCTCAGAAATGCAAACGTCAGAAATGATTTTGAAGAGATATGGAGGGTGTTCGTAGAACTTGTATTGTTAAAACGGAAAGGGGCTAAACTAATGCAAGAGCTGTCAAAATTCTGAGAGTTTGGAGAGTTATAATGGAATGGTCTCAGTGGTGGGGTGCACATTTTCATTATTTATGTGTGGTTACTTATTGATTTGCTGATGGTGATAATAATAATAATAATAATAATAATAATAATAATAATAATAATGATGTTATTTATACCCTGTCCTTCCCGGTTCAAAAACCGGGCTCAGGGCAGCTAACAACAAATTTAAAACACTTAATTGTAAAAGCAGCATAAAATACAATATAAAAACATGAGTAACAATAAAAATCAAAAATCAATTAGATAATCCCCAGGGTTAGCTGGCTGAATTGGTCCTACTTGGGAGAATTAGCTGTGGGGTCTCAGAGCAGGTGATCTTCATAAAAGGGGAGGGGGAGGGAAGAGAAGGGAAATAAAATATCAGGCTGAATTCAAATTAAAGGCCAGGCGGAATAGCTCTGTCTTACAGGCCCGACAGAAGGAGGTTAAATCCTGAAGGGCCCTAGTCTCATGGGACAGAGCATTCCACCAGGTCAGAGCCATCACTGAAAAGGCCCTGGCCCTGGTGGAGGGTAGTCTGACTTCCTTAGGGACCGGGACCTCCAAACTATGGTTATTCATGGACCTTAAGGTCCTCTGAGGGGCATACCAGGAGGGGTGGTCCTGTAAATACGAAGGCCCTAACAACAACAACAACAACAACAACAACAACAACAACAACAACTTTAAAAAGGGAGGGGAAGGAAGTTGAGGGGAAAGTACAGTAGATTTGTAAAGACCTTGTTTTTCTGGCTAAAATGTTTGTAAAAGTTGGGGGGGGGTAAATTTTGGTGCATGTCCAGCCTCTGTTAGAGGAATTTGCTCACTTGGAGCTTCCTAATAATTAATAATAACAATAATAACAACAATAACAACAATAACAATAACAATAATAATAATTAATTCATTATTTATACCCCACCCATCTGGCTGGGCTTCCCCAGCCACTCTGGGCGGCTTCCAAAAAACATATTAAAATACTGTAATCCATCAAACATTAAAAGCTTCCCTAAACAGGGCTGCCTTCAGATGTCGTCTAAAAGTCTGGTAGTTGTTCTCTTTGACATCTGGTGGGAGGGCGTTCCACAGGGAGGGTGCCACTACCGAGAAGGCCCTCTGCCTGGTTCCCTGCAACCTCACTTCTTGCAGTGAGGGATCTGCCAGAAGGCCCTCGGAGCTGGACCTCAGTGTCCGGGCAGAATGCTGGGGGTGGAGATGCACTTTGGGTATACTGGGCAGAGGCTGTTTAGGGCTTTAAAAGTCAGACTCAACTCTTTGATTTGAGCTCAGAAATGTAATGGGAGTCAGTGAAGATCCTTTAGGACTGGTGCTATATGGTCCCAGCGGCCAATCCCAGCCACCAGTCTAGCTGCTACATTCTGGATTAGTTGTAGTTTCTGGGTCACCTTCAAAGGTAGCCCCACGTAGAGCACATTGCAGTAGTTCAAGCGGGAGATAACCAGAGCATGCACCACTCTGGCAAGACAGTCCGCAGGCAGGTAGGGTCTCAGCCTGCATACCAGATGGAGCTGGTAGACAGCTGCCCTGGACACAGAATTGACCTGCGTCTCCATGGACAGCTGTGAGTTCAGAATGACCCCCAGGCTGCGCACCTGGTCCTTCAGGTCCTTTCTCTTGGGATGCATCTGGGGAGACGGGGCCAATTGGCAGACCCCCAGCTAGCTCCAGCCCACCGGCCAACAGCCGGGTGAACTACAATTCTTGGAACAGCATCAAAACTGCAACTCAAGCCTCAGAAACCTTTAGAGACTGAGCACGCAAGCCAGCAGAGATAAGAAGTCCTTGCAACGGAAAGGCGGACAGAGGCATATGTAAGCCTTACAAGCATTTTATTCAGCATCAAGACAAAGGAAAAACATGTCCGCTTCCCTTCGTGTCCAAGCAAAAGCTATATGCAGCGGAAGTTCCCAGCAGGCTGTGCTGGAAGTCAACAGACATGTGACATACAACAACTCCACATGCCTGTTCTAAAGGTGGAACGGAACAATAGCCTAACACTTTCTCCTTGAGTCAGTGTCTCATAGGAGCAGACTCTGCCTGAGTTGGCACCAGGGTCTCCTCCAACGGGAGAGTGTGAGGCTTCCTTGCTTGGGGGAACTGAACTCAAATGCTGGTCTTTCAAGAGAGCTGATGCCCTCGAACTGCTTCCCATGGTTTTGTGCAATTCACAAGAAAATAGCTTCAAGGCCACTTGGTTTTTTAAAAAATGGTACAAGCAGGAGGGTGTATGAAGGTTTCCTTTTGGGGGTGTGATATCAGAGTATGTACATTGCACATGGCCATCATCTTAAAAAGCATATGGCTAGAAAAATGAAAGGAGCAGTCCTTCAAGGCAGAAAGGCATTTGTTTCAGGGTTGCATTCACGAGGAAAAGAGTTCCCATTTTCCATTTTCCCAGTGTGGTGTAGTGGTTCAGAGCGGTGGACTCGTAATCTGGTGAACCGGGTTCGCTTCCCTGATCCTCCACATGCAGCTGCTGGGTGACCTTGAGCTAGTCACACTTCTATGAAGTCTCTCAGCCCCACTCACCTCACAGAGTGTTTGTTGTGGGGGAGGAAGGGAAAGGAGAATGTTAGCCGCTTTGAGACTCCTTCGGGTAGTGATAAAGAGGGATATCAAATCCAATCTCTTCTTCTTCTTCTTCTCTCCTGGGTGGGTCTGCGCTGCTTTCTTGCACCTCTGGTGACCCAGGAGGCAGAGTTCCATTTGCCAAGCCACCAGCAAGTTGAGCAGTGTCGTTGCCTCTCCTTTTCCGTTTCCAACATATACACACTGTGAAACAGAGCACCAAAAAGATGGCAAGCCCTACTGCGGCGTAAGCACAATCATGTCTGCGTCCTGAAACTAGAAAATAGAAAAAGTCAGTGGTCATGCTTCTGACACCCTTTAAGTGCAGCTGTACCGTGGAAAGAGCTATGTGCGGCATTATTCCACCCCACCAAGAAGGCTAGATAGAACCAGACCTCTGTGCCTTAAAATCATAGATCTGTAGAGTTGGAAGGGACCACAGAGGTCATCTAGTCCAGCCTCATGCAATGTAGGAGTCTTTGGCCCATGACCCCAAGATCAAGAGTCTCATGCTCTACCAGCTGAGCTTTCAGCCATTATGGCAGGAGGCACAACAAATCTGTTTTAATATCTACTGGTATGAGTCTATTATTTATTTTGTGTTGCCTTTATAGCATGCCTCTCCTTCAAAGGTTAGGTTTGGGTTTATATATCGCTTCCCATGACAACAAGCCCCCAAAGGATTTACAGCTAAAGTAAAAATACAATAAAAATACACCGACATATTACAAATAGGGCTGACTTCCCACCTCACACTCCAGCCCTAAGTAAGACAGATGCTGGTGCCAGGAGCCAGGGCCGAATTTAGGTTTGATGAGGCCCTAAGCTACTGAAGGTAATGGGGCCCCTTATGTCTCCAGCTGTCCTTTGTTAACAACAAATTGTTGCTTTTTTGTGTTGAATATATGCTATATGGTAATTTATGGACCTAATAGGTCCACACAACAACAAAAACACTGTTGCTGTATGTAGGTTTTATTTTATTTGTTTTTTATCTTATATGTTGGAAATGTACATCCAGGTTCTTTTTCCTTTAAGTTTTTTTGGCGGCCCCCAAGTGAGTGGGGCATAAATCCGGCACTGGCCAGGAGGCCCAGTTGAATGCTAAGCTCCTTCCCACCAGTGTCTCCTGCATACAGGGCAACCAAGGCCATCTCAGGGCCAGAAATGGGCCTGAGTACAACATTAATCTCATCCAACTAGTCTGGACTTCAGGAACTGCCTGCTCAAAAACCTTGCCTAGGAAGAGACATTTGCAAGCAGGCTATCATGATTCAGATCTTCTGAGCTCAGGGAGGGTTTCTTAAGGAGTGGTCTCTCCTCTCAGAGAGGCATTTGTTTACTTCCTTGGCATCACTAGTGTCCCATCCCTGTCAGATATGATGAGCCATGAAGCGTTGTAGCCACCTTGTGACCATCCAAGCACCTTGTCCACATCCTTGAGCCTTATCAATGGGTAATCGCCCATTAACACTTGGCTAGAATACTGCCTGGACACCTCAAAGTGACTTGCTATAATAGCAGAATCTGGGTCCCTACAAGTGATTGTATCCTCAATATTACTGAGAGAACTACTGGGGGATCCACCTTTGAGCCAGTATATAAAAAGGTCTCACACTGCCTGTAAGGTGTGCTAGACATCAAGGACACAACTGAGGAAGAGAATGAAGTCTTTTTCATTGCCTTTACCACCACAAAATAGGCTTGACAGTGAGCACACAATTGGGTTTGATTGTATTTATTGGGAGTCTTCGCCCACTTGCATTATTGCCATCTTCCCGCTTGCTCCATTGCCCTCAGCTATTGGGTTCAGCAAGCTGGAAGCCTTGAGAGGAAGACTGGATTTCTATGGACTACAGCAACTCCCCCACCCTGATCCTCCAGGTCTGCTCTAATGCTGCACTGAAAACCCAGAAGGAATTAAGTGTGAGAGGCAAATTCTCCTTGTTGCCCCACTCAGGTCTCAGTTATAGATGGAGCGTAAGGCAAGCAGGGACGCGGGTGGCGCTGTGGGTAAAACCTCAGCGCCTAGGACTTGCCGATCGCATGGTCGGCGGTTCGAATCCCCGCGGCGGGGTGAGCTCCCGTCGTTCGGTCCCAGCTCCTGCCCACCTAGCAGTTCGAAAGCACCCTTAAGTGCAAGTAGATAAATAGGTACCGCTTTATAGCGGGAAGGTAAATGGCATTTCCGTGTGCTGCTCTGGTGCCGGTTGGCCGGAGCAGCATCGTCACGCTGGCCACGTGACCCGGAAGTGTCTGCGGACAGCGCTGGCTCCTGGCCTCTAGAGTGAGATGAGCGCACAACCCTAGAGTCTGTCAAGACTGGCCCGTACGGGCAGGGGTACCTTTACCTTTAAGGCAGCAAGCATGCCTCCCTCCAAGATCCATTTTATTATTTCTACAACCATGTGAGGTGGGCTGAAGAGTTAGTGACTAGCTAAGGATCACAAAAAAAGGGACGCGGGTGGCGCTGTGGGCTAAACCACAGAGCCTAGGACTTGCTGATCAGAAGGTCGGTGGTTCGAATCCCCGCAACGGGCTGAGCTCCCATTGTTCGGTCCCTGCTCCTGCCAACTTAGCAGTTTGAAAGCATGTCAAAGTGCAAGTAGATAAATAGGTACCGCTCCGGTGGGAAGGTAAACGGCATTTCTGTGCACTGCTCTGGTTAGCCAGAAACGTCTTAGTCATGCTGGCCACATGACCCAGAAGCTGTACGCCGGCTCCCTCGGCCAGTAAAGCGAGATGAGTGCCGCAACCCCAGAGTTGGTCACGACTGGACCTAATGGAGGTGAGTCCCTTTACCTATTTAAGGATCACACAATGATCTTCATGTCTGAGCAGGGATCTGAAACTTGATTTCCTCAGTTCTAGTATGACATTCTGACCACTTATCCACCCTGGCTTTTAAAGGTAAAGATACCCCTTCCAGGTCATGTGGCCAGCATGACTAAGCCGCATCTGGCGAACCAGAGCAGCGCACGGAAATGCCGTTTACCTTCCCACCAGAGCAGTACCTATGTATCTACTTGCACTTCGTGCTTTCGAACTGCTAGGTGGGCAGGAGCTGGGGCCAAACAACGAGAACTCACCCCGTCGTTAGGATTCGAACTGCCAACCTTCCGATCGGCAAGACCCAGGCTCTGCGATTTAGACCACAGCGCCACCCGCGTCCCCTACAAAAACTGACAACCACCCCAAATGCCTGCCAGACCATAGAGTTCCTTCCAATGCTAGTCATAGCAGACCCATTCAAATTAACAGAGGTGATTAACATAGGTCCATTCATTTCAGTGCGTCTATCTGAGTAAAAAGTACACCTTGAATCTAGGAAACCTCTAAAACTCCTTGAACAGAACAAATATATAACAAACAGAAATGAATAAAAGGAACCATTGTCTCCTCTTTCAGTGGCTATGAATCTCTAGATGTCAATCACATCAGAAACTTACCAGGTATATTAAGGAAGAACTGAAGCACACAGGATCCATTTTGCTGATGAACAAGCTGGTACTCTCCAGCGAGTCCTTCATAAGCATTCTTGATAGAAAGGCCACTGTCAGATATATGGAAGTGCTCTTCATGAGTGTCACCATTGTGATTCATGTGTCTCTTGGCTATGTATTGCCAAGAAGATGAGGAGTGGTTCTTCTTGTACAAAGCAAGACTATTGGAATGGTTCAATATATGATTAGGAATGATCGTCCCAGAGGCACCTTCTGGTATGGAAAGATTAGCTGAAGGGCAGTGCCCAGGGTCTAGAAATAAAAAAAAGATGCATTTATTTAAAATAGGGCAAGAGTAGCTATCAAAATAGTAGGGAAGCATGATATGATAATGCGATGCAAGAAATGTGTTTTTGTTTTATTGCAAACTATCCTGAGATCTGTCCTCTTACCTTACCATACATCAGTATACAGGTGTGTGCATTCCTACTATCTTGTTACTTCTTTGTTTTTGTTTTCAACTCCCTTTCTTTCTTTCTCACTTTGTCTTTTAATAAATAAAATTCTTATAATAGAATATTTTTATATTTTTTAAAAACCTACCCTGAGATTTTATGGAGAAGTGTGGGTAGTAAATTCTATTATTAATAATAATAACTGATAGGAACAAATGCAAACCAAAAAGAAATTCATGCAAGCAGCTGTCCTCACCCCGACCTCTTCCTCCACCCTCAATCCCAGTGGTGAATCCATTTGACAGTAACTTCAGAACCTCACCAGGTACGCTAAGGAAGACTCGATGGAAACATTTTTTTCCCAAAGTATCTTTAAGTTGGTATTCTCCAGCAAGTTGTTTGTTGGTGTTATTGATAAAGAGGTTATTTCCCCGTAGATAGAAGTGTTCCTTGAATGAGCTACTGTAGGGATTCAGTTTTCCTCCAGTTATGACTAAAATGTCAACATCAGGATCAGATGAACTGCTCTTATGAATTAAAATTAAAATGTTGGGATAACTGGAAACATTAGCAAAGATCATCCCAGATGAACCTTCTGCTATGGAGACGTTAGCACCAGGGCAGTGTGTGGAACCTGGAAGAAAATGAGGGCAACTCATTAATAGAATTCTACCACCAGCCAGACAGATTAGATCTCACATCTTAAGAGAGGCAGGATATCATTACACCATACAAAAAATGGCACCTTTGCAATTTCACATTTGGTAAAGGTCATATTGCACTTGTTGACCAAAGTCCCTGAAGGCAGTTTGGAAACTTACTGGATCCCATCATCCTTTGGCCACAGACCATCCTCATGTGGACTCAACCCTACAGAATCCCAAAGATGCCAGGATTCCAAAACCCATTGGGACAGGACAGGAGTCACCAAGGCAGTGAACGTGGATACATGGAAGCCCTGAAGGGTTCCAGTGAGCAGGTTCCCTAGATTCTGGACCTTTTTTAAAAAAGAAAAACCCTCTATCCCTCCTAGAAAGATGGTTATGCTGCTGGTAATGTCTAAGAGATTTCTGAGAAGCAAGAGTGGCTTCCTCGTGCATTTTTTCTGGTATTGAGTTATGCTTCATGTTGCTATTCGACAGTAACAACATCGGTGTGTGTGAGGGAGAGATAGCTACTATTAGGACGAGCAGGGCATAGTTAACGTCCCATGGTATGCATCCGTTTTTTGGTGGGGTGGGGTTCTCTCTCTTTAATTTGGTGTTATGCCACACTTTCCATGGCAGCCACTTTTGTGTTAAGCCGTTGCCTGTGCATGACAGCCGCTCCAGAAGAGTCTAGCAGTGGAGGGGGCGGGGCAAGTGGGAGAGAGTTTTGGGCGGCGCGGGGGAAGACATCCTCCTCGCTCTCGTTGGAGGGAAGCTTCCGATCAGGACTACGAAGGGCGGCAGGGCTTTAAAGACCCCCCCCCGCCCACGCCACGGTGCCAACCGGACACTTCCCAACCTGACCCCCACCCTGGGGCCCCTCACATCTCAATCGGCTACGAACCCGAACCGTCCGCCAGCGTCGACGGGCAGGACAGCAGCAGCAGAAGGAGGAGGAAGGCTTCGGAGAAGCCTCCTCGTCGCCGTGCGCCCCCGTTGCCTTCACGTCCGGATCCTTCTCGCACCAGCACTGCCGCCATCGCCCGCTCCTTCCAACGCGATCTTGTACTTCCCACTGACAGGGGAGGATCAAGCCCCACTCCCAATCTCACCCAGGGGCAGAGCCGGTCCCACCCCTCCCACACGGGGGAGGAGCCAGCCCAACCCCGTGGAGCCAGTCCCACCCCCACCCCGTGCAGAGGCGGAGCCAGTCACACCCCTCCCACATGGGGCGGAGCCAGTCCCACCCCCGAAAGAGACGGTGAGGTTGGCGGGGGTGTTTGTCTATTTTTGTTTGTGTGGTGCTTCTTTTTGAAATACTTTATTGTCACTTGTACTTGTAGTGAGATTACACGGGCACCCCCCACTCAGCTCTCTTAGTCTTAATTCCCCTCCTTTACTGACGCACACCCACCAAACCCGAAAGTCCGTTGCCCTGTTGTGATCTTTTCATTCAGCAGCCTAACAGCCCACGGATAGAAGCTCATCTTTACCCTGCTGGTGTGACTTATCATGCTTCTATGTCTTCTGCCTGAGGGCAGGAGATCAAGGAAGTGCCGGCCAGGGTGTGAACCATCCCTGAGAATTTTCCTCACTCTCCTAAGGCAACTGCTATGGGTAGAGTCCTTGGGAGGGGGGCTGAGAGTGGGGGTTGTTGGGGTGATTGGGGAGTGGAGACGGTGAATTGTTGTCATCTGGGTTGGGATTGGGGGGGTCTCTATGGAGGGACAGAGTAGGGGGGATAGTGGCGATGCTGGCAATATTAATGTCATGGGGGGACAGGTGAAAGGGAAGGGGGTCACCAGTCCACCCATTCGAGGTGAGTTCCGGATACTTCATTCAGCTGATCACATGCCAGTTGCGTTGTTTTCCATACCGTATCAGAAAAGCGTCAGTGTGGCTAGGAAACAAAGAAAGTTTCAACTGTAACATTTTAAACAGTTCTTAGCTTTCCCTTCGCAAACGTGGTCTCAAACGGCAGATACAACGGCAGAGTGAACCTTCCCTCCCCGTCCCCAATAAAAAGTATTTGAAGGCAGAATAGCTCCCCCCCCCCCGTTTATTGAAAGTTCAAAAAATACATAGTTATATGTGCACTAAACATGGCCAGACGTAAATAGAAGAAGAAGAAGAGTTTGGATTTGATATCCCGCCTTTCACTCCCTGTAAGGAGTCTCAAAGGCTAACATTCTCCTTTCCCTTCCTCCCCCACTACAAACACTCTGTGAGGTGAATAGGGCTGAGAGACTTCAGAGAAGTGTGACTGGCCGAAGGTCACCCAGCAGCTGCATGTGGAGGAGCGGAGACGTGAACCCGGTTCCCCAGATTACGAGTCCACCGCTCTTAACCACTACACCACACTGGCTCCCAGAGAGAGAAACAGAATCCGTGTAGAAGGGAAAATAAAATAAATATAAACTGTATATTTTGCAAGGTTGTTATTGTCCTTCACCAGATCATAACCTGTTGCAATATTTGTAAGAATGGCTTTATGACTAACAACAATGGGAAGTGAAGTGTGGCGAGGTGACTAATCCTGGAAGCTTTGCTGATCTATCTCTTTTAAGAAAAGGTTGGTTTGGGGTTTAATTCGTTTTGATTTGTTGGAAGCAGCTCAGAGAGGATAAGGGTCCCTGATTTTGCATGCCAAACCCCTGCTCTGACTGTTGCCGGCCGTAATTCTACGACTGAGCTGGGACGTGAACCCAGATTTCCAGGCTAACATAGACTCTCACATGCGGATCTGTTATTTTTCGATAACAGATTGGCAAATTAAATTACAGGAATTTGTGGAGATGGCTCAATTGACTAGCAAACTCAGAGGAAACTCAAAGCAAAAATTTGGGGGAAATGGGATGGTTATAGAAGATATGTTCAATAATGGTTTTGATTCCGTGCTAGCGTTTGAGTGACAAAGGAAGTAAAAGCAGGTGGATAACAATTAAGGATTTATTATGTTTTCTGGATGTATTGGAAAATTTATATAGAAAGGTTTATTGTTTTGTGTACGTTCAATTGTAAGTTAAAACATATGCGAAGGGACTTGACAGGAATTCACAAATGAAGAAAAGAGGGGGGAAATATTTATTTTCATTATTTTCATTATTAGTATTATTATTTTCTGTGTGTGTGCCGAGGTGTGTTTCGTATGGAATGTTTGGGAAGAAAGAAGACCGTAAATAACAAACAAAATATTGTTGTATGTAATTTTTATTTCTCAATTATATTTTGTGGTATAGTATGGTTGTAATGCTTTTTGTGACATAAAATCACTCAATAAAAATTATTTTTTAAAAAAGACTCTCACATGCGGAAGTGGTTTTTTACTGTACGATATATACTCTTAGATAAACTGCCACCACTCTTTATTGGGGTGATAGCTGCTGCCGATGGTAATGCGGTTTCCTCCTTCATTTCCTTGTTCTGCTGCTGTCCTAAATTATGTAAACCCGCAGCGCACGGCCCTCACCAACCTCTTTATCCGCTCAGCAGTCATTTTAAACACACCGCCTGTACAAATCTTACCCCCCAAAAAGCCGCCGCCCCGATCCTTAAAAACTCATTGGCTTTTCAGGTTAGTTAGTTACCTGCTGCAGGAAGAATAGTGAGAGCGATCATTCATCCGCAGCCATTCCTGAGATTTTGAGTCCCTATGAATTTGTACTGTATTAATTGTATTAATGGTTTGATGAGTTTGCTTATTTGGCCTGATTATTCTGCTGTTGTGCTTTTAACCTGATTCCAGGTATTGCAACGTTTGTTACTTTTTTAAATGCACTTGTTATTATGAGCCACTTTGAGCTCAAATTTGGGGTAGGAAAAGGGGAATGCAAATATTGAATCAAATCGGTAGTTCATGCGTTGGTAGTAAGACTGGATTTGACGCCTGAGAGAGACGTTTTTAGGACCCACCCTATTCCGTGATAGTAATTTGTTTTCAGTATATTGAATTTTAAATTGTTGTAACGCTCCCGATGATCTTAGGGTATGGGTGGAGTGAATAAGAACAGTCTCAGGTTTGCAAAATAGATGGAGCCTTAACAAAAGATCTTCAGTCTGGCGAAATGCAACCTGGACCTTTTTGCTAAAAAAAAAATCAGACAATCTTGCAATACAGTGGTACCTCGGGTTACATACGCTTCAGGTTACAGACTCTGCTAACCCAGAAATAGTGCTTCAGGTTAAGAACTTTGCTTCAGGATGAGAACAGAAATCGTGTTCCGGCGGCGCGGCAGCAGCGGGAGGCCCCATTAGCTAAAGTGGTGCTTCAGGTTAAGAACAGTTTCAGGTTAAGAACGGACCTCCGGAACGAATTAAGTACTTAACCCGAGGTAGCACTGTACTCCAGAAAAGGGAGGGATCCTGTAAGTTTCTTTATTTGCTTTTAAACGATGGAACTCTACAGTTCGCAGAATTCGTTGGGGCCAGTGGGCAGAATTGCAAGCACGGCGTTCCCAATTAGCTCAATATTGTCGTTTGTGCTGTGAAGTGCTGCTCTTTGGAGTGTGAAAGTGTGTTTGTCAATCAACCAGCAGCTGCCTGCATTTTGGGACTCGTTTTCCAGTGTCACAAACTCTTGCAGCGGGCGGGGAGGCGGCTATGGAATCTTTCACGATGAGCTGGCGCACTTCAGAATTCATGACACCACTACGCGGGACTTAACAACAGAGACAAGAGAATATTAACCCAGTAAACTTAGGGGAAGAGTAGGCACAGAGAGCTACAGACCTTTTCAACCTCACATCCATTGATCACTTTTTGCAGACTGCCGGAGCTTCATTGACATGTGACCCCCAAATTTTGGATCCCTTCTAAAGCAAAGTTTGGTGCTATTTTTATTCCTCACCAGAGTTTCAGACCAGAGGCTTTCTCCTGGGATTGCAACTGCGATTTGCTGCATGTAAATCGTGTTATCCGCCACTGAAATGTGGGTCTCGGACCTCATGTGATTCTTCCGTTTCTACCACCTCCGAATATTATCAAAAATAAAAGCAGTGGTCGTTTCAAGTTCCCGGTCCCTGAGTCTGAGTGCCTTTGAAAACGTGCAAAAATGCCCTTTCGTGCAAAGTTTTTCTTTATTCTTAAAAGGTTCTTAAAATGCCTCTGAACAGGCGCGGTGAGTCTTTGTAAAGTAAATGCTCCCTTCTCCGGGGAGAGATTGGCTCAGTGCTGGTACCCTAGAAGCCTGATTCTCCGTGGCAAAAACACCAACCACCCCATGGGAAATGAATTTGAATATGCATGCACTCTCCCCAAATGCAAATAACTTCCATAGCCTTCTAGTTATAAGACACTTTTCCCCACGGGATACAAATACAGCAGCTAACCTTCATTTAAAGTATAGCCCCGAGATTTTGGATCCCCTCCAAACCGATGCCAAAGTTTTGTGCTCATTTTTGCGCTGTGTTGTGTCAATTACTCCGTTGGGGAGCAGCTCAAAAACACGAGGTCCCCCCCCCCTTCCCGTTTTGCAAACTAATTGCAAAATTGTTTAAGCATCTTGTAAACGGTATGGCTGTGCTATAAGTCATCTGCTACATATGTCATTTTACTTGCTGGTCAGACTTGCTTTGAACAGTTTAATACAGACTGTAGGACAAATAATACAATTTATTTGTTACACACACACACACACACACACTTCCTATTAAATATATTTAAGTGCTTTGGCAATAAAAACACCAGCAACGAACACAACTAAATATACAAAACAAAGCAATTTGTTATATGAAAAAAAATCTGGTCCAATACAGATGTACCTTCCAGATGACATGGGGTCTGTGGTGGGTCCCTCCCCGCCGCGAAAAACGGAATGCATGATTGAGTATATAAGGAGTGCTACCAACATGAGTTTGACCAAACTGCGGGAGGCAGTGGAAGACAGGAGTGCCTGGCGTGCTCTGGTCCATGGGGTCACAAAGAGTCGGACACGACTAAACGACTAAACAACAGCAACAAGAGTTTTCAGCAACTTTGAGCACAGGCGACCCCACTCGACGAACTAGACTAGGTTGGGGGTTTCCGTTCCGAGCACGGACCACGAACAGAACTGTACCACCTACTCCCTCAAATTTGATGGACTGTGACTTTCCACCCTCTTCTTTCTTTCTTTCTTTCTTTCTTTCTTTCTTTCTTTCTTTCTTTCTTTCTTTCTTTCTTTCTTTCTTTCTTTCTTTTTCTTTCTAACACTGACCCTCCTTCCCACCCCTAAAGGAGCGGCCCCCATAGTGGTCTTGCCAGCCAGTCGCCCTTCAATCCCGAAATCAGAGAGGCTGCCTGTCGAGGCACCTGCACGACCTCTCTCCCGACGTGAACCACGGGGTTGCGCTACGTCTCTGGTTCTGGGTTGGAGAGAAGCCTCCGGTCCCCGCCCCGCCGCCCCGAATGGCTGAGCGTCTTCGTCTGAAAGCGAAACCTCTCTGTCACTTTTCTCTGCGCCTCACCCCGGGCGGTTGTAACCGGCGCGCGGCTTCTGCAGACTCGACGGATGCGGGTTGGTTTTGCCTAACTCTGCTAAGGACGAGCTCGGCTCGGTGGAGGAAGACGAGGGATCTCAGAGCGAAGACTCCGCTTGCAGAAAGAACCGACCCGCTTCAGTTGCACAGAGCGAGCGAAAGTTCAGGTATGCGGCGGAATCCCTCGCGCAAAATCCCGGAGGCGGGCGACCCCGGGGTGTCAAGCGCACCTTCAGGCTCGGAAGCGGGGGCTGGAGGAAAGAGGGTTTCCTTCTGATCTTTTTTCCTGCTTCCTCTGGTCGCTGTTGCATTTTAGGTGCTGGTTCTTGCACGCGCGTCCATGTCTCCTGACTGCAGTTTCCTAACTAGTTTTCATTTTATTGCTTTGCATTTTATAATGGCGTTTTGAGCTGTTGGGAGCCGCCAACTTGGGAGAAAGGCGGGATAGAAATACACTGACCAGTAAGAATATCCCTGGATGGCTCAGTTGGTTAGAGCGTGGTGCTGATAATGTCAAGGTTGCAGGTTTGATCCCCATGTGGGATCGCTGCAAATTCCTGTATTGCAGGCGGTTGGACTGGATGGCCCTCTGTTATTCATTACCCTGGAGACACCAGGGGTTGTTCCAGAGATCTTCAGTCTGTAGAGCATGGCGGGCTGTTTCCTTAAAGAAGCTGGATGTGTGCCAAGGTGGCGGCTAACCCTTAACCCATACTGTTTTCCTCACTGTCAATCATGGAATTGTAGAGTTGGAAGGGACCCCGCAGGACATCAACCTCCTGAATTGCAGAAATCTCAACATGTGGTCCCTCGACCAATTTCAAACAGGCTTGGACGCTGCTTAGCTTTGCAGATATGCTAGTAGTTTTATTGCTGCTTCACCGCTAGGAGGCCTTTATCCCCTTGTCTGCTTTCTTTGATTCACTTAACTGAAATTGCCATGTGGGGTAAACTGGTATAAGGGACTGTAAAATCAAGGCAGGTGTCAACACTGATAGCAAGGCTTTTTTTCAGCCAGAACTCAGTTCTGGCACCTCTTAGGTTGGTGCCATTATAAGAGAACATGGGAGGGTTGGTTTTTGTTTTTTGTTTTGTTTTGGTATTTTATTTATTTATTGATGTTCTTATGTTACATGGGTAAAGAATATCATATTACAATACAATGCTTATTATCATATAATTTTCAACATGTATACAAAATTTATATACAAAGTTTATATACCTAAAGATAACAAAAAGGGGGGACAAGGACAAAAAACTATTCCAAAGTCATATCTGTACCAACATTTTGGACCTTCGGGAGCTTAGGGCCTCATCAAACCTAAATCCATAGGCGCCGACTCCATGGGGCTTGAGGGGGCCCGAGCCCCCTCAAAAATTCGTTTGGGGGGGCGGAGCCCCCCCAATAATCTCGGGCGCCCCTCCAGCAGAGCGCCATCGCCGCCCCTCCCCCAGCCCAAAATGCACAGGGTCGGGCTGCATGCCTCCTGCCCTCCCTCCCGAGCAAAAGCTCCACCTTCGGAGCTGATTAATAGGAGCAGCACGCTCTCCCCTATTCGCTCACGAGGAGGCGGCGCCACTTTATTTGCATATTCATGAGCTTATTTATTATTCATGAGCTTTCCCGGGCCCCCCCAATATTTTTTATAAGTCCCCGTCCCTGCCTAAATCCGACCCGGACTGGATGCGTTTTGAACACAGTTCTGGCTCCTCTCAGGTGGGGGCCATTGCCAGTTCCAAGAGAACGAGGGAGGTGTTCATGGTGAGCTCCGGCACTTGTTTTTCTAGAAAAATAGGACTGGTTTTATGGTGTGAATTTGCCCACAGGGCTAAAATTGGAAAGTCCCTAGTAGTTCATGTTGAGGCATGCCCTTGCCACAGTGTAGCTGCTACCTCAAGCAGCTTCCCATCCCATGCCACCTTCTGCCTCACCTGCAATAAAGACTTTAAACAAGCCTTCTGGGGAGGGTTTTTAAAAAATCTTGTTCAGAATCTAGGTTTGGGTTTTAAATTGTGTTAATGTATCCTTGTGCAGAGGCACAAGGATACATTAACTCCACGCACACATTCAACAACTCCAAGCCGCTTCCTTCTTTGCTTCAGACTTCTCCAACTCCTTTACTTAATATTTCTTGCTGTTTGTCTCCTTGTTTTAATTCCTTATTTTGAATCTCTTAAATCCTGTATATATCTTTAACAATTTCAGTTAATACCCTCATCTCCCTCCTCCAAAACCCATTGCTTCCCTCCACCCGTGTGTGATCTTATTCACCTACTATTATTTTTGTTATTGTTGCATTACTCACTGTTTATATTTGTTGTTATCCTATCTCCTTGCGCCCTTTAAGCTATTGCATCTTAATTTTTAAGCTCCAGCACCTTACCTATAGAGGCTAGTGACATGGGGTGCCGGGTTGCCAAGTTCTGGAGAGCGCCAGGGAAGAGGTGGAGGCTGGACATGGCGCCTCCCAGCCCCAGTTTGCCACCCTCACCCAGCTCCGCCATGCCTCGCCAAAGCAGGGCAGCACCCAGAGCCTCCATCTGCTGTGGCCACCGCAGCCAGGCCCAGACGGGGGGTGGGGGGGTGGCATATGTGCCACTTGGCCTGGGCCTCCGATTCCAAAGGGGGCCTCGGTCAGCATATTTACGGTATCTATATTTTCCATTTTGTCTTTATATGCAGGTATGGTCAATCATTGAAATAAAATTATTTGTCAGCATAACGTTTCTGAAAATTATTTATATACTTACTTATTTATAAGACTTCAGTTACCCCCAGGGTAAAAAGGGGGGGCACATTATGTACCTGGCCCGGACCTCTGCCTGGCTCTGCAAGGCCCTGACCACAGCACGAAGCTGCCAGCTGAGCCAGGAGGCACTGCGTCCAGCCCCCTCTTCCCCGCTGGAGAAGCAGCCCTCCAGTCACTGGCCGCCTCCTCCAGCCCCGCCAGCAGCACCCTCCTCCCTAACAGACTCTGGGAAACAGGGTGGGGGCAGGCGCCTGAGGGAGCTTTGCACCACAACGCCAGATATGCTTAAGATGGCCCTTTGTGGACTCAACAAGGTTGAAAACCTTTGGGCTAAGAGATGGTGACTGGCTCAAGTTCACCCAGTGAACTTTATGGCTGAGTGAGGATTTGACCCCTAGTCTCCCAGATCAGTCCAAGGCTCTAACCATTATGCCACACTGGCATCACTCAGACACAGATTTCTCCCTTGTCTATCACTGCCCTCCCTTCCCCCTCCAGTTCCACTGGCTGAAATGGATTTCTTCACCTTTGGTTCTTGGTAGGGCTTTGATGAATAGGGTGGTGGGTTGGTGGAGACCCTGACAAGACGTACATCTCCTTTCCTTTCCTTGGCTCAGGAGCACTCATAGGATTGTGCTTGTTTCCCCTTGTAGTTAACAAGATGAGCTGCAAATGTCCATCAGGTAATAAAAAAGCATTCGTTGTTTTTTCTGTCATTGCTGCCCTTGCAATCGGAATCGGAATTGGTGTTGGAATTGGTAAGTTGCTACCTTAAATGAACAAACGAAATGAGCTGTGTTAGATGGGTCTCCCTTTTCCCCAGCAAGTTGCCTCCCTCTTCCTCGGTGTGTGTGTGGGGAGGGAAGCTTTGGAAAGGGCAAAATAGGGGAAATGATAATGGCAACAATTTTATTATTTGTACCCATCTGAATGTGTGTTCGCCTTTAGCATGGAAGTGGGTGCACAGATAAACAATGGCCTTGGGTAGGGATTTTTCAGGGAAGTGTCAGCAGGAAAAGGGTTGTGTCCCCCTAACTCATGAGTAGGCAAACTAAGGCCCGGGGGCCGGATCTGGCCCAAGAGCCTTCTCAATCAGGCCCAGTGTTATTTAGGCAGTCTGAGATGGTTGTCTCAGGTGGCAGAATCCTGGGGGGATCCAGGAACAGCAGATCCTGCTGCTGCGCCCGCTGCTTCTGAGGTGCCAGCTTTGGAGGCAGCTGAGATCTGCACCTGCTTCTCTTCTCTGCCCTTGGTGGCAGGACTGAGGACAGAGAACAGCAGCAGCTGGAGAAGCAGCCCAAAGACCAAAGCACAGTTTCTTCAATAGTCTTCGGGCTTCCGACTCACCTGATTGGTTTGCCTCCTCTTTCTGGCTCCTCTGATTGGTTCTTTTCTTCCTGGGCTTCCATTCATTTTGTGTCTGCTGCTTCCGGGAGCAACAAGGAGTTACCTACTTTTTCCTGCTGCACTGAGAGGTGCAGGTATATTGATGCTTTTAAAAAAAACTATGCATTTACTCAGAAGTAAGCCCAGCTGATTGCACTGAAATTTGTTTTCCACTCCCAGAAAAAGTGCGTGACCATCATCATTTTATTACCTCACCCCTATGACTGGGTTGCTCCAGCCACTCTGGGTGGCTTCCAGCAGAAGGTTAAAGCTTGACTTGGGGGCATTTATAGACATGTATAGGATTGGGATGATGAAAGGCTCCACTCTGGTCCCAGTACAATACAAATACACTTCTTATTCTTGTGGTTCTGACTGTAGCAGATGTATGTTCCCTTGGGTTGGGTGGGTGGGTGTGCTCAGTATTTTAGAAATAACGAAAAGTATGCCCCCCCCGACTTAATGTATTCCACGGCCAGAGCTGGTGAGTAACTATGTGCTATGGACAAATTTGGTGGGGGCAATTTAGTGTCCGTTAAGCATTCAATGTCCTTCTCAGGTCAGGTTATATTATTTTTGTGAGCTTTATTGGGGGGGGGGCACTACAAAGTGGTGTGTTTTGGAGGGTTGTTGTTGTTTTAGAAGCCTTGTACTTTTTCCAGATAAGCAAAACAACAAGCCTATGGTTACGTGAAACATACTCAATAAACACACAAGACGTAACTGGCTGTACTTTTGAATAAATAAGGTATGCTATTCATTGTATCAAATTGTAGGTTACAACGGAAGTCTCATAAAATTCAACGAAAAAAGCAGAAGACCCAGTGGATTGGTTCATTCTCTAGTCAGTTCATGAATAAGTGTCTATTCCACCTGTCTGTTCATAGAGTCCAATAATCCACATGAAGGGTTGTTACAGTTCCACAGAATCCTTTCACAGAGTCTAAGACAAGGATTTCCAGAATATTAGCCTTGTTTTGCCATCCTAGGCTTATCAGTAGTACAGGCTCAAGTGTAATATTACAGGATAATGGATCTTATAGCATAGTAGTGGCTATAAATTTTCAATTTTTACATTTTCACATATCAAAGAAAATGTGCGTTTAACATTGACTTCCCTCCCCCCCCCTCTTCCATATTCCTGCTGCCATGCTTTGCTTTAGCAAATAGCTTGTTGGAAGAAAATACTAAACCACATTGTTTGCTCTCTGGAATGCATCGAAGCTCATTCAGATAGCCCTTACAGCAACAGCTAATCTGATCCCCTCTGTTTTTCATCAGAGAGGTCCAACGAGAGAAAATGCAATGAGACAGGTTCTGAACTAAAATCTGCTCTGCCTGCACACAGCATCCCACCATGTCCACCTTTGTGGCTTTGGTATGAGGGAACATGCTATTTCTTCTCCAATAAAGAAAAGAGCTGGATGTCTAGCCAGGAATACTGCTTGTCATTTAATGCTTCCTTGGCTGTTATTCCAAACAACGAAAAGGTGAGAGGTGTAACGGATGATATTTTCTGGGGTGACATGCAAAGCAAGGCATGGGCGGATCATGTTGAGTTTAGGACCCCCTGCGGCAAACATTTGCCATACTATAAAATTGTTGGCTAATTCTAAACGCCTGTGAGTGAGTTACAGTTAACTAGCATAAAGGGTGTGTGTGTGTGTGTGTGTGTGTGTGTGTGTGTGTGTGTGTGTTAAAATGACATTTATTTATTTAATTAAACAATCAATCTATATGCCGTGTGACTGCAATAGTCTCTAAGCAGTTTACAAGGATACAATACGAAAAATGAAGATCAGGTCAAACTATAAAATCTAACATCAATTAAAATGCCTACCGGAAAAAGAAAAAAAATCTCCAGCAGGCAACAGAAATATAGATAGAACTGGGTGAGAAATATTGCAAGTCAGGGCTCTAACATCTATCTCTTCTGGTATTTGAAGGACATTGTCAAGCATTGGAAAGGCACAAATTCCTACTGGATTGGCCTGAGGAGAGACCCTGGTCAGCCCTGGAAATGGACAAATGGAGAAAATTCCACGTGCGTCCTTCTCCTCTTCCTCTTCCTCCTCCTCCCCCTCCCCCTCCCCCTCCTCTGGCCTGGTTGTCTGTTAGGAGATTTCAACACAGGTGCCACTTCCCATTTTGCCACTTGAGGCAGAACAGGAAGTGCCGCCCTGCACTGCCACTGCTGCCTGCCGCCTCTGCCGCTGGCGGAGAAGCATCATCATCACCCCAAACTACCAGTAGTGTTCACCAAATGCTAACCTGGGCCACACCTGCAACCTCACCCGTTTCAGCTGGTCCTTGCCTTTTTTAAGTTCTGTTGCACTCCTCCATTTCTTTTTCCATGTGGAATCAAGCATATCCATGCATGTTAATCCTTTTATGTTCCAGTTAAGATCAGTGCCAATAGGACTAATGCTCTTTCTGAAGGGTGAAGGGTGCTGAGAACTATAGCTCTCTGTGGGGTAAACGACACTTCCCAAAATGCTTTGGGGGAAGCCATGGGGTTTAAATGTTGTTGTTGTCATCTGACAGGGTCGACCCAGACACTCTGGGCAGCTTCTAACATATATAAAAGCATAAGAAAACATTAAATATTCTTTTAAAAAAACTTCCCTATACAGGGCTGCCTTCAGATGTCTTCTAAAGGTTGAATAGTTACTTATCTCCTTGGCTCAGGGGTCGCATAACTCCATACCCGCCAACATTTCTCCAGTGAAAACAGGGACGTTCTAAGGAAAAGTGGGACATTCCAGGATCAAATCAGAAACTGGGGCGGCTTCTGTAAATCAGGGTCTGTCCCTGGAAACTACGGACACTTGGAGGGTCTAAATGTGGGGCAAACAACAAATGTGAGTTCCACTTTGTAGAATAAGCTAGTTGCTGCACACATATGCACACTTTTCTCTATCTTCCATGCAGGCAATCAAGAGATATTATTGGGGGGCAAGGACACATTCAAGCCAAGGAAAAAATAAAACAAAAGGGAGGGTGCAAAGCAGGGCTAGTGAGGGGTATGATCCCAAGTGTGGTGTAGTGGTTAAGAGTGGTGGACTCGTAATCTGGTGAACTGGGTTCACGTCCCCGCTCCTCCACAGGCAGCTGCTGGGTGACCTTGGGCTAGTCACACTTCTTTGAAGTCTCTCAGCCCCACTCACCTCACAGAGTGTTTGTTGTGGGGGAGGAAGGGAAAGGAGAATGTTGGCCGCTTTGAGACTGCTTAGGGTAGTGATAAAGCAGGATATCAAATCCAAACTCTTCTTCCCAAGGGACAGAGAGAGCCCCAAAGACCCATATAATTGGCTCTTGAACCTGAGTTTTCCCACCTCTGGTCTAGAGTCCCCACTCTAGAGGCCACACATGGCCTATCTGTTTGAAATAAATTTGCCTATTTCCTATGTGATTCTATTGCTATAACCTCTCTTATCAGTTGCTGTCGGAGAAATGCTCAGCCCTTACTTGACACCGGCTTTGTTGACCTTGCGTTTCAGGTTAGAGGTACTTGGCGATGGAGGCGACTGTGCATATCTGGGTGATAAGGGCCAAGCATATGTTTCAAGGTGCAACATGGAGCATCACTGGATGTGCCGCAAACCGGGTCCTCCTGCAAGCGCAGACGTTGCGGGGAAGGGGTATAACCCCCACACAACTGAAACTGAAATGTGAAACTTTATGCAACCAATACTTTACTTTTTGTAAGCACCTTACCATTATAAGCTATTAAAATGTATTAAACCAAAAACATCTGTTTAGGGGGTTTTTTAGGTCACAAATAAGCAATCAATTGAAATGGAGTTATCTCTTTCTTTGAAATACATTGTGTTGCATCCTTCGGTGCAACAGTTTGATGGATGGTGTTAACAGGAATGAAGTGTCTGTTATCTGCTAGGGAATTTTGTGGCAAATATTCCCATTTTGGGTGGTTCTGGAGATGTTGGAACAGGCCCTACAGTTGGTTTTCTTTACCCCAGTGCAGCACAACTAAACTTACTGAAATGGGAACAGGGTTGTATTAAGCCAGTATATAGATTTCAGAAACTCCTTGCTGGAGTAAATAAGCTTCTGAATCTACAGTTCTATGATTCTAACTGCCCCATTATTTGTTCAGTGGTAAGTCAAATATGAGAAACAGTCATTAACTTGACCATCTTTATATGTTAACTCGCTTTATTCTAAAACTAGATTTGACACACAGTTCAGGGCAAACTGTTTTTAGATGGCTAGCATATTGTTACATGTGTCCCACTTCTAGTAGTGAGACTTCCAGGTACAGTGGTACCTCGGGTTACATACGCTTCAGGTTACATACGCTTCAGGTTACAGACTCCGCTAACCCAGTAATAGTGCTTCAGGTTAAGAACTTTGCTTCAGGATGAGAACAGAAATTGTGCTCCGGAGGCGTGGCGGCAGCAGGAGGCCCCATTAGCTAAAGTGGTGCTTCAGGTTAAGAACAGTTTCAGGTTAAGTACGGACCTCCGGAACGAATTAAGTACTTAACCCGAGGTACCACTGTACAGTTTCCTTGGAATTTTGAGTGTTGGTGTAGTTTGAAAAACTGAGTGCTTGGTCCCTGTTTTGAGCAGCCCATTCCTGACTCTGGATTCTGTTTGGAGTCAGCACGCCAACTGCACTGGGTGCTTTAGAAACAGCCCAAGGCTAAATCCACTCTCCCTTTCTCTCATGCTGTGAACAGCCCTGAAATCTACTGATCTAGCCTGGGGCAAAATTTCACAGCTTTTACACAGAGAATCTCCCCTGGCTGTGGTGCTGAATGCCAGACATAAGGTTTGAAAACAGTCAGACTTTTTTTTGGCTAACTGCCCATAACATAAAGGAACATATTGTTACACAAGTTGGGTGCCACCCTCACTGTCTGCCGAGTGATAACTGTGGGAATGTTCAGGGTAGCAGGAGAGGATATATTGTTTATTAATATCTTTCCTAACTTGCGCTAGCAAGTTCCTTTACTTAGCAGAGTTTTACATCCCCCTTTTAAAGGCACAGCGGGTAGCTGGTTGCAGGCTTGTGTAAGCCTCTCAGTATTAGGTTGCTAGTAAGTTCCCTTATATCCCTCTTAAAAGAACAAACACATGACAATCTTATTTAAAGTCAATAAAAGACGTTTACTCACATCATCAGTTCACGGTTGGATCCCTGAAGACAGACTTAGTTACAAAGTATATGCATGTGGATCTTTCTGTCCCATGTGGGGATAATCCCAGTGTCCTCTATTGGTTGAAAGCCAACAGAGCATTTCTAGCTAAAAAGCTGCTCCAATGATGGCGGAAGTCAAAGAGAGAGAGTGAGTGCTGCATGCCTTGTCTTTTTGTTACCTGGACAGGTAAGGTCACGCCCACCTCTAGTCACATGCAAAGGAAGGATGTCCCAGCCAGGAGGTAACAGGAAGTTTTCGACTGGCTGGACCAAAAATCGCCCTGCATGTCCACTCTAGGGAAACAAGGAATGTTGTACTTGACTGCTACTTATGTATCACATCCCACAATAACAAGATCCCAGGGGATTCCAGGCACTCACCCAAGGTCTGTGTTCCTTTAGAGAATTGAGACACAGTGGAGACTGTCATAGCTTTAAGAAATAGGGTTTATTCACCTATTTACACCTTCAGTATACAGTGGTACCTCGGGTTACATACGCTTCAAGTTACATATGCTTCAGGTTTTCTTATAGAAAGTAATGCAAAATTGATTAATCCGTTCCAGACTTTTAAAAGCAACCCCTAAAACAGCAATTTAACATGAATTTTCCTAACTAACAAGACCATTGATCCATAAAATGAAAGCAATAATCCATGTACTGTACTATAAAATAAATAAGACAGTATTGTAGATGATAAAAAAAAAATTTAAAAAATTCTCCTTACCTGCACTGATGATAGTCATTGCTTTTATCCATTTCTGCAGTCACATAATCAATCAACCAGTAGCTGAACTCGGTTCCACACAGTCACAAAAACAAATTAACTGGAAAAACCTCAAAAAGAGAAACGCAAAATAAATAGCAAAAACAAGAGTGCCAAACTTAATCCATTCTGGAAGTCCGTTTGACTTCTGAAATGTTTGAAAACCAAGGCGCAGCTTCTGATTGGTGCAGTAAACAATATCTGACAATCGCATCAGACTTCAGCTTCTGAAAAACGTTTGTAAACTGGAACACTTACTTCCGAGTTTTCAGCATTTGGGAACTAAGGTGTTTAAGAACCAAGGTACCACTGTATATTATTTTCTATGCACATTTACCGGTACCCCTAATAAGTGCATTTTTGTAAACACTGCTTGGCTGAATAATGGCATCACAAAATTTGGTTAAGTGTGAATTTTGAAGGCATCCTGTTTTGTTTCTCATATTGCTTCAGAAAGTACAATTTATCCCACCCCTCCAACTCTTCCCCCTTTTCTTCCTAATGTAACACTAATGTCTCCCAACAAATGAAACTGATCTGTAGAAAATGCAACTGGGAAAAGCAACGTTGCACATACTTTTGTAAACTAAGAAATCTTTAATAAGCTGCCAAGGAAAAAAAAGAATTTATTCATGTATGCTACAACAGCGGCAAGAGTCTTGATAGCAAAAGGATGGAAGAATGAGGAAACCCTGTCAAAAGAACAGTGGCAAGAGAAATGTATGAACTATGCAGAACTGGCGAAACCCACATACAGTGGTGCCTCGCAAGACGAAATTAATTCATTCCGCGAATTTTTTCGTCTAGCGAATTTTTTGTCTTGCGAAGCACGGTTTCCCATAGGAATGCATTGAAAATCAATTAATGCGTTCCTATGGCCAAAAAAAGGCCAAACAAAGCCAAATTTGGTACAACAAGAGTTTATTAAGTGCTCTTTAAAGTCACACATACTGTAAAGAGCATTTCAAAATTCAAACCCAGAATTTTTTAAAAAAAACAGCAGAGTGGCCCAATGGTCACAGAAAATCATAAAAATGCAGAAAAAAAACACAAGCTTCCAGATTCTTGCAAACCCCTCCCCAACTGTTCCCCCAGCCACCCAGCACACAGAAATTCAAATCCAGATTTTTTTTAAAAAAAATAGCAGAGTGGCCCAATGGTCACAGAAAATCATAAAAATGCAGAAAAAAACACACAAGCTTCCAGATTCTTGCAAACCCCTCCCCAACACCAAGTCCTTGAATTCCAAACACCCCAACCCCAAATCCAAAAAAACCCCAAAAAGTTTTAAAAGCTTAACTTACCAAATGGCTGCAAAAGAAGTTTTGGAAAAGCTTCAAAAATCACCAAACTCTTTAAAAACCTCAAAAAAGGCTACCACACCGCGTTCTATGAGTTGCTCCTCGAAGTCAAGTCGCAACTGTATTAACGGTGTTAAGAAATAGGAAACAAACTTGCAAGACGTTTTTGTCTTGCGAAGCAAGCCCATAGGGAAATTCGTCTTGCGAAGCAGCTCAAAAACCACAAAACCCTTTCGTCTAGCGAGTTTTCCGTCTTGCGAGGCATTCGTCTTGCGGGGCACCACTGTACAAATTGTGAGATAAGGACAACTGTGACTTTAAAGAAGAAAGGGGACTTTTTACAAATTATTTAAAAAGACATCAAAATGAACTGGACTCCTTGGCAGGTTTTGAATAAACATACACAAATTTATTGAGGGTTAATATAATATTTAGATAATAAAAGGATATGTACAATTTTACAATATGCAGAGAATAACATGAGTTGAGAAATCAGAGAGATGAGCTGAGGGAAGTCTTGGGGGGGAGGGTTCTTTGGGAAGTGGGGAGGAAAAAAGGGGGAAAGTAATTAAGATGATTTGTTTTGATGATTTGTTATGTTGAAATTGTTAATTTTTTTTAAAAAAAGAAATCTTTAATAAAAATAAATTTTAAAAAAGAGAAAAAGGAAGTGCAGCTTGTACAGTGGTACCTCAGGTTACATACACTTCAGGTTACATACGCTTCAGGTTACAGACTACACTAACCCAGAAATAGTGCTTCAGGTTAAGAACTTTGCTTCAAGATGAGAACAGAAATCGTGCTCCAGCGGTGCGGCAGCAGCGGGAGGCCCCATTAGCTAAAGTGGTGCTTCAGGTTAAGAACAGTTTCAGGTTAAGAAGGGACCTCTGGAACGAATTAAGTACTTAACCCGAGGTACCACTGTATTAATTTGGTTGTAAATGAGAATTTATTTGGATTACTCCCTCATGACATGAGCTACACCTGTCAGAAAAGGGGTAGGGTGAAGTTAAAGGGGGACTGTGTCTTTTACGTGAACCATTAATTTGTCTGTCCAGCTCCAGAATGTGGGCAAGTTTTGGCATTTTCTAAGAACCCCCCAGACCAGCAAGAAACCACTGCACTAACATTACTATTTCCACTTTGCAAAGGGTATCCAAGGATTTCAGATGTAACTTAGGGTATGGAAATTCTCACTTTCCATGTCCCACCTCTTCCAAGCTAAGTGGGCTGGTCACTGTGGCCAGTCCTGGACTTCAACACTGTCTCCAGCATTTCTGGGAAAGAATCACACCCAACAGGGACACTTCTGCAAAGTTTTAAGAGGCCCACTGATTTTGACATAGAAGCGCTTTTCACAAAGAACATCGTGATTGCATGGGCCTACGTCTTCTCTTTCCCTCCTTTGTTATTATTTACACCAGACGAACTTCCGTCTCACAGATCCACTTGGCTATGGCACTGCAGGCTTCTGAATTAACTCTGTTCCCCTTCAGCATCCCGCAGCTGTTCGCTTCAGCAAGACCTGTGACTTGCAATCTGCAGAATAGAGGAGAAAGTCAAGCAAAGAGCATTTGTCACAGGAAGGCCAAAGCTGCTTTTTCACCTTAATAGGGATGGCATCTCTCCCTGCCCCCTTTATACTCCTAAGCTGAGTTTCCAAATGTGCACTGTCCATTTTTAGCTATCATGAACAATGCTTCTAATATTGAACATCAGTTCCATTCTCTTTAATTATTATTATTTTTACTTATTGCCTTTCCTTCAAGGAGCTCAAGGTGGTGTATATTAGGGAGGTTCATAAATTTATGTATTTTTTAAAATGCCTGCTCCAAAGGCCTTATCTTACTACACTAGGGATTATATAAGCTATATCTGAAATTTCATGCATATCAGTTCATATCTTGACCCTGCTCCACTGAATTGAAATTTCAGCCTTCACAACATAGGAAAATGGCTGAGTAAACAGCTATTTTCATGGAGGAGGGTCAAGATATTAACTTATATGCATGAAATTTCAGATATAGCTATATAATCCCTAGTGTAGTAAGATAAGACCTCTGGAGTAAGCATTTTCAAAAAAAAAAAAGTTTTTTATGAATTGCCCTAGTGTACATGGTTCTTGCCCACACAATAACCCTGTGAGGCAGACAGAGATTGGCCCAAATTCACCCAGGGAACTTCATGGCCAAGAGGGGATTGAACTCTGGTCTCCCAGGTCCCAGTCCAACATTCTAACCACTACACTACAGTGGCTCTCTCAATGCTGATGTGCAGGTGTGCTACAGATATGAATAGCTTGCTCTGATGCTTGGATGTTTTTCTGTGCCTGTTTCTTTCTGTTGAAGTGTGGGGAGGGGGTTTCCCCTGTTGGAGTTTTCTTGTTTGCTTTATGTGTGGTTTATGTGTGGCTTACTGTGTAACGTGTGTTTTCTTGCATCTGTTTCTCACTCTTGATGTGGCATTTTTTTGATGTTGCTCTATTCCTCTTTACACTGGTGCCCCGCAAGACGAATGCCTCGCAAGACGAAAAACCTGCTAGACGAAAGGGTTTTCCGTTTTTCTGATGCGCTTCGCAAGACGAATTTCCCTATGGGCTTGCTTTGCAAAACGAAAAAGTCTTGCGAGTCTTGCAATTTTTTTCGCTCCCCCTCCTTTTTCTAAGCCGCTAAGCCGCTAATAGCCTTTTAGCCGCTAAGCTGCTAAGCCTTTAATAGCCGCTAAACCGCTAAACCGCTAATAGCGCTAATCCGCTAAGCCGCTAATAGGGTTGCTTCGCAAGACGAAAAAACCGCTAGACGAAGAGACTCGCGGAACGGATTATTTTCGTCTTGCGAGGCACCACTGTATTGGTCTTTTAGAATGTATGGAAAACATTGCAATTTGACTGGATAGTGTAATTAACCGATTGGCTCCCCACACAGTGAAATCGTTACATGTATTGTGAATTCATGTATTGTGAATTCCACAGATGAGCCAGCCAGGATATTAGCAATATATAACAAGAACAAGAACATCCCATTTCAATGGCAATCAGAAAAGAAAGGAAGGAAGGAAGGAAAAGGAAAAGGAAAAGGAGAAAATGAGAGAGAGAGAGAGAGAGAGAGAGAGAGAGAGAGAGAATTATCTGCTCTTATCATGGTTTGAGCCTTTGATGTCTGCATATTTAAAGATAAGTCAGCACAACCAAGTGTCATGAAGCAGATAATGGTCTCAAAGGGTAGATAACTGTACAGTTAAATGGAAGAAAACTGTAGAGGAGGTGCAGAATAACACTGCGGGTAGAAGAACCAACACACATTTCCAGCCAAAACCAGTATGAAACTGTAGGATGCAGCGGCGTAGCGTGGGTTGTCAGCAAGGCAAGTAATTTGCGCCCCCTAAGCTGCCGCCGCTGCCAGCTTCTTCTTGCTGCTGCCTGGTCTGGTCTGGTGTGGTTCTCTCCCGCGCTCAGCGCTGGGCGGCCGCTGCACTGTCCCTCCCCCAGATAGTCCCTCGCTCTCTCTCTCCTCACCGCACGCCTGGCACCCACCCCCTCCACAGTGGGCGGCGACCCAGCGGCTCGGATGGGATTCGCACAGCCAGCACTGCAGTGAGAGAGAGTGAGTGAGCCAGGTAGGGGCAGAGAGCTGAGAGTGCGAGCGCCCCCCCAGATGTTGCGCCCGGTGCGGCCGGCCCCCCCTGCACCCCCCACGCTACGCCACTGGTAGGATGGAAATACTCACAGTGTGTCATTTAGTGGGGAGCCATCAACCCAAGACCATTCATGAGCAGGAGGTATAGTGGTCACTCCAATCCACAGAAGTTGCCCTCCATCAGTTTTATGACGTATGAAATCCTGTCAAGGATATGAGAAGGACGTCGTAGGGTTGACACATGTCCTCTTTCTCCCTATTTTTCAGGATTAAAATTTCTGTCTGGGCAATTTTTTAAAATTTACCCAAATGTCCGGGTGTTTTATTTGTTTGTTTACAGTAACCCAAGAATTTTTTTTTAAAAAATTAAAACAATTTTAAAAGCCCCAAGTGTCGCATTCCCATCCCTCGCCATTTTTCATGAATGGAACGGGAACATTCCGCAGCATGCACACGCCCTCTTCCCCAGGGCCAATGAGGATTGGCAGCTGTAGGCCAGCATTGTGGTCACATGGGCATTTTTAGTTACAGTCAGTGGCAGAGCTTCATGCTCTGGCACGGGGGGGAGGAGTAGAGCAGGCGGGGGCGGGGCTGGCACGCGTCTCAGAGGCGGGGCACACATCCTGGGGGCATGGTGCACCGCCCACAGGGGCGTGGCATGCGTCCTGGGGGCATGGCACCCAGTGCAGGCGGGGGCCAGCCGCGATGGCACCCCATCAGGATCGTACTGCCGGGGGCAGTGCGCTCCCCCCTCACTCCTCTTCCTTTACCAGTGGTTACAGTGCCCGTAGCTCTACTCTGGCAGGCCCTTTAAAGTTAAGAACATTGCTACCAGCAGTATAGGGACGCAGGTGGCGCTGTGGTCTAAACCACAGAGCCTAAGGCTTGCTGATCAGAAGGTCGGCAGTTCGAATCCCCGCGACGGGGTGAGCTCCCCTTGCTCGGTCCCAGCTCCTGTCAACCTAGCAGTTCAAAAGCACATCAAAGTGCAAGTAGATAAATAAGTACCGCTCTGGCGGGAAGGTAAATGGTGTTTCCGTGCGCTGCTCTGGTTCACCAGAAGCGGCTTAGTCATGCTGGCCACATGACCCGGAAGCTGTACGCCGGCTCCCTCGGCCAATAAAGCGAGATGAGCGCCGCAACCCCAGAGTCGGCCACGACTGGACCTAATGGTCAGGGGTCCCTTTACCTTTACCAGCAATATATCACAACTTCTAGAGCCTACATATACTAGGGGTGTTCAAAATGAGAGTCATCACAGCGATCCGTATTTAGGCAAAGGTGTCCTCCTTTTTTGCTCTTCTGAATATAGCAACCCTAGAAATATGCATTCATAGATTGACCTTTAAGGCAGCTGGCTCTGAGGTTAGATAGACCTCACATTTAAGCTCTGCTTCTGAATGAATGGCAGATTTCACACCATGCACCCCCAACTCTGCTCAGCTGTTTGGAGTGACCTCTCATAGGAAGACAGGGCCACCATTGTGAAGCTGTGAACCACATGTTGCATTACCCCTTACCAGCTACGACCGTCATTCCAAAACTGCCCCTCCCCAGGTGCAATTAGGCTTGGGAGGAAAAAGCCTCCTTCTAGCAACAACTGAAGGCTTTTTAAAAGCCTGGTTGCTTGTGTGAATTCTTGGAGATGGCACCTTGGGAGGGGAAAAGCTCTGGCCTCTGCAATATTCTTGGAAAAGCAGAGCAGCCAAGCAGAGCAGTCATGTGTCTTCTTGACATGAACAGGAAATTTTCCTGGAAATGATGCAATAATCACTGCGGTGGCATTATGCTTTAACCAGACTTTATTTTTGAGCACGGGAACCAACTTCTCTCCCTATGAATAACCCTCTGACAAAAGAAGAATTCTCCGCAGCCAAGATTCTCTTAAAATGAAGCAACACAAATATCTTTCAAAGGAATTTCCCAGCTGTGACTTTTGCCAACTTCTTGACACTGCAGGTTTTTGTGTTAACAGTTTCCATTCTAACTCAGTTGCAGAGACTCTTAATAATCCACAAGAGTTTGGCAAAAAAATTTGGGGGGGTTGCATTTGAAAAAGAGAGGAGAGGTAACAACTTTTTAATTTTTTTACATTACTCTAATTATAGGAAAACCTGAAAACCTTGGGAAAGGGGCCTATTTTTCTCTCAGAAAAGATGTATTGTGAGCCTACCAGTCAGAAAGCGTTCAAGCATTTTTGTAAGCGTGTAAGTCTATTACGCAGTAAACATTTTACAAAGCTGTGGACTGGATCCCATTGACTTCAACAAGAAAGTTGTACATATTATTCTCAGCACCACTCCTAAAGGCTTGACTATGGCTGTCTTGTAATGTGCACTTACTCTTTCTCAAACTTTTTTTTTTTTGTATTGGTGTGGTGATACTATATTAAAAGATGATTATTTTGGGGAAACAAAAGCTCCACACTAGTTTTCAACTTCTTAGTTATAGCGTAAACTAGTATTTTGTTTGTTTTACACCTTTCAGCATTCCCTTGTTCGCTGTATCCTTATCATCCTTTTTTCTCATGCAGCACAAAAATATCCAGTCATTTAATTCCTGGTGTTCATACAGTGGTACCTCGGGTTACATACGCTTCAGGTTACATACGCTTTAGGTTACAGACTCCGCTAACCCAGAAATAGTACCTCGGGTTAAGAGCTTTGCTTCAGGATGAGAACAGAAATCGTGCTCCGGCTGTGCGGCAGCAGCAGGAGGCCCCATTAGCTAAAGTGGTGCTTTAGGTTAAGAACAGTTTCAGGTTAAGTACAGACCTACGGAACGAATTGTCTGATAGCTTGACCTTTTCATAACCCAATATACAAGATAACATGTGCTCTGAAGAAAAGATGCCTTTCCATTTCTCTGGCCTGGCCTTCACATCCTCTCAAACAGTAAGTAGAGTGCAGGGACTGGCTGGCGCTATGTGCCTCCCCTACCCCACCCTGGCCAAAAAATGCCCCACTAGAAATGCAACTGGCTACAGGGCCAAGGCATTCCATTCCATTTGATGTCAGGGACTAAAATTACCTCAGTTTACAGAGTCTTTGCAATGACCCTTTGGAAGTCCCTCCTATTACACCTTAGAGCAGGCTTCCTCAAACTCGGCCCTCCAAATGTTTTGAGACTACAATTCCCATCATCCCTGATGACTGGTCCTGCTAGCTAGGGATCATGGGAGTTGTAGGCCAAAAACATCTGGAGGGCTGAGTTTGAGAAAGCCTGCCTTGGAAAGGCATCATCTCTACGTTCTTCAGGGCACCTGAGGGATACTTTCTACCTTCAACAAATCTTCTAAGTGGAGATATTTTTCTCACTCGGCATCTATCTTGATTTAAAACTCTTTTTATACATGTAATTGGTCTTTTATAAGTTTTAATTGTGTGGTGAAATCACGTTGAAGCGCTTCACAGGAAGCGGCTGAAATCAAATAAATAAAAGAGCAGAAAACCCAACTTGACTGCGACAAAAAGAAAAAGAAAGAGGTGTTGGTACTTGTATCATGATGAATGGGCTGTGGATGGCAGCACAAAATGGCTGCCATCCACAGCCACAGCAAAAAAAGGAGGTGAGCATACGCCATACCAGTAACTACGACCACAACAAACAAAGCACTGACTACCGTATTTTTCGCTCTATAAGACGCACCAGACCACAAGACGCACCTAGTTTTTGGAGGAGGAAAACAAGAAAAGAAATATTCTGAATCTCAGAAGCCAGAACAGCAAGAGGGATCACTGCACAGTTAAAGCAGCAATCCCTCTTGCTGTTCTTGCTTCTGGGATAGCTGCGCAGCCTGCATTAGCTCCATAAGACGCACACACATTTTCCCTTACTTTTTAGGAGGGAAAAAGTGAGTCTTATAGAGCAAAAAATACAGTACATGCACCAACAAAAGAAAGTTATTAGTCAGGACTTACCAATTCCACCTGTTTTTGTATCACAGCGAGTTGAGAGTCTTTTGCTGCACAATCATTCTGGCTCTTGTTCCAGGTTCCCTTCTCTCTGGAAATCCAGTAGCACTTGTCTCCATGGCGCTGCCAGTTTTCCGGGCAGAGCTTGCAATCTGAATTCTCTGGAAGAAGGAAAAAACCACGAAGCCAGGTGTGCTGTTAGAGGGCATCCTTTCGGCTCTGAACCTCCATCCCCTCTTTCAAAAGCAGTTTTCTATATTGCTATTTACTGCGCTTACAAGATGGCTGTCTCTCTGAAAGCATACCTAAATCTGCATCTTTACATATGTTAGCACCTGCAGATTTTATGCAAAATTGTACAATGGGCTTGTGTCCTGAGGTTTTTTTTTACACAGCCAACCCGATGCCTGCCAGATGTTGAAAACGACAACTTCCATTATCCATGACCATTGGCCATGCGAGCTGATGGGTGCTGTGCTTCAAAACATCTGGAGGGCACCATGTTGGCGACCCCTGATCTAGCACCACCTGCCCCCAGGCAGAAGCTCATATTGGTTTACTTGAACCAGTTCTTTTGTTATGCACATGTTTTGCAACCTTGTCATTGGCATCAATGGGATCTGCAAGCCTTTGACTTTAGCTGGATCATCATTGTGCCTGCATTCCTGTCTATCAACCAAAGGCTACTAAAAGCTCAGGTGTTACCTGCTACGTGATTGCCATGTGGCTTGCACAGAAACTGCCGCAAAGTCTGACACTGCTCTGGGGTGGTCCTGGTCTGCTGTGTTCCATTGCTGGGTCCTGGGCAGGTTTGTGCCTTCGCCAGAGCTTGTTTCATCTGAAAAACTTTAAAAGGCATGACTATTTAGGCGATCAGCAAGATGAGGATAATGGTATGCTTAAGAAAGGTTGTTTTCTGCTGCTCCAGAGAAGCGGACACGGAGCAATGGATCCAAACTACAAGAAAGAAGATTCCACCTGAACATTAGGAAGAACTTCCTGACAGTAAGAGCTGCTCGACAGTGGAATTTGCTGCCAAGGAGTGTGGTGGAGTCTCCTCCTTTGGAGGTCTTTAAGCAGAGGCTTGACAACCATATGTCAGGAGTGCTCTGATGGTGTTTCCTGCTTGGCAGGGGGTTGGACTCGATGGCCCTTGTGGTCTCTTCCAACTCTATGATTCTATGATTCTATGATTCTATTATTTATTTGAAAAGAAAATGTGTTGTTGGAAATACAGAAAAGTTGCTGCCACACTAGTCCTTTTCTCTGGAATTACGAGAAAAATATGGGTTGGCTTGTTCCATTTGAGAGTTTTCTCTTTTGTCCTCCAATGTTTCCTAAACCAGATTTCTGCTGTCGTGCGTGTTGCAGTTCCAGTCTCTCCAGCATGGACAGGCAGATCCAGTATCAGCAGCTGTGATGGGCTTGATACTGACACTGTTGCCCTGAGATCCCTTTTTGGGTGCTCCTTCAATGAGCACTGTGGGGAGGGTGGCTGCCATTGTAATTGCCCATCGTTCCTGTGGGATGTAATCCCCTGGGAGCAGCAGATATTTGGCGGTATTTTTCTCTTGACGCTAGAGGATTTGGTTTTTCACAGGTGAAAAGGCGGGGAAATACCTCTTGTGTGGTATTTGCGTGACTGAATGTGTTTGGTAATGTGCAGCAAGTCACACCATCAGTGAGTAACGGCTGCAGTTCTTAGTGACGGGTTGCTTTGATACTACCTTTTTCTGTGACGTATCTATGATGTCTTGATGATGCATCCTAAGATGTATTATGGGAAACTTTAAAATACTGATGTAACCCTTGTTTGGGGCCCCTGGCTGCTTTGTCTTTGTGCTAGTGGGGAGCCTTGTTGCAACAATAAAGATCAGGCCTACAGGCCGCTGTTTTGCTTCTATCTCCTGGCTGAAGTCTCTTGTTTGTGACCCCCGACCTGAACCTATGGGAGTCAAGGTTAAGTGATTGTGGGGTGCTCCAAGGACTCCCTGCTACAATATGTTTTCCATTAAAAAAAAAAATGCAATGAATTTAAGCTTTTATGCATGAAGACTTGGTTACTGGTTGCCTGGTAGTTCCGTAGCTTGCAGAACAGAAGATTCATAAGAGGACGGAGACGAAACCAGTTGAAGTATCATATCTGAACAAATGTGAAAAGATAGTGAAGGTTTGCTTTGAGAGGCCAAGCTATTTTGCTTAAGAATAAGAGGCTATTTCCCATAATTTATATTTGGGTGCCTAATTGAAACCTCTTTGACTGTGTTTCGCACTGCGCTTTGGTTTCATAACCAAACACACCCGGGACTTCTACAAGAGATTTCCCCCCTGAACATTCTTGTGGTTTGACTATTTTAGGACCAATGAGCTGACAATGATGGTGATGATCGTGCTATCTAACACATTATCTTTCCCTTTCTTGGTCAGATAAGTTTTGACGCTTAAAAAAACAAACCAAGGGGCAAGTTTATCATATAAAAAGAAATGCAAGGCTTTCTTTCTGAGGCCCTTAAGAACAATTTCCCCAATTTACTCATGAGTGAAATTTGCTGCTTGTTTTCTGAACCAGTCATTTCCACAACTGCATAAGTTGCAGACGCCACAGCAGAATGTCCAGTCGCAATTTGGGGGGGCATTTTTTAAAAAAAGCAATTTTACTCGTAAGTCACATGGGGAACCATTTTCACTCTAGTGCCGCCCGCAGTGCCAGCCAGGTGACTCATGCTGCGGCGTACAGGGCAGCAGTTTTATTCTTGAGTCCCATTCACCACACATCTCAAATTGGTCACAATTAGACCAGGCCAAGCTGCAAAATTTCTGTGCAGTGACAGACATATGCGGGTGGGTGGGAGATAACGCCTAGGAAAACAACTCCCTTTATTCAAATTGGTAAGGTTACAGTTCAATCCTATATATGTCTACTCAGAAGTGTGTCCCATGGGGGGCTTACTTCCAGGTAAGAAGGTAACTCCACTTACCTTGGAGTAAGCCTCAATGAATTTAATAGGACTCCTGAGTAGACATGGTTAGTCTTGTGCTGTGTGTTCTCAACTCTCCTGATGCTGGATCAGGAAGCTATGTCCAGATGGAGGCATTGTCTTGCAAACAGAGTCATGTGCAGAATTGACACATGAAGGGTCCTCTATCTCTATCTCTATCTCTATCTCTCTCTCTCTCTCTCTCTCTCTCTCTCTCTCTCTCTCTCTATCTCTATCTCTATCTCTATCTCTATCTCTATCTCTATCTCTATCTCTATCTCTCATGTGGCCAGCATGACTAAACCGCTTCTGGCATAACAGAGCACCGTGATGGAAACCAGAGCACATGGAAATCCCATTTAACTTCCCATCTCAGCGGTACCTATTTATCTACTTGCACTGGTGTGTTTTCGAACTGCTAGGTTGGCAGGAGCTGGGACAGAGCAACAGGAGCTCACCCCATCGAGGGGATTCAAACTGCCAACCTTCCATTCGGAGGTGTTAAAAAAGAGTACAGTTGGCACATTTTGACTCTTGCCGTTTTCTGTTGCCAAAAAGTGGCAAGTTCAAAGTGCTGGCTTTTTGATGCAAATGACAAATAGAGAGCAGACACTGTTCCTTTTAGCTACAGCTTTGAAGATTGCAACTTGAACTTTTCCCTCCCTGGCATGGTATATGATGTCAAGTCTGAGAAAGGTGTGTGTGGTTTGCCCAGAGTGGCTCTGGTGTTTCCCCACCCCTGCTCCGAGTGGATATACAGCGGTACCTCAGGTTACAGACGCTTCAGGTTACAGACTCTGCTAACCCAGAAATAGTACCGCAGGTTAAGAACTTTGCTTCAGGATGAGAACAGAAATTGTGTGGCGGCGGCGGGAAGCCCCATTAGCTAAAGTGGTACGTCAGGTTAAGAACAGTTTCAGCTTAAGAACAGACCTCCAGATCGAATTAAGTTCTTAACCCGAGGTACCACTGTAGAGCCTCACTCTACAAAGGACAATTTGTGGTGCTCCATTAAGTACAGTTTGTGGGCATATGGGTAATGTTAGGCCTTAAGGTACTTACCCCAAAAGCCGAGCCCTATCACGGCTCCCACTAGAATGAGGATTGCAACACATCCAGACCCAATGATGAAGCGATGCCGTCGAGCTTGTCTGAGCAGTTCATCTACAAGAGCCAGCGATAGGAGAAAGAGCTTAGTATGAGGGCCTCTGAACCAGTGGCGTAGCGTGGGTTCTCAGCACCCGGGGCAAGGCAAGTAATTTGCGCCCCCTAACCCGGGGCAAGGCAAGTAATTTGCGCCCCCTAACCCATGGATTTTAGCACTCGAGTCTCTTCCTCGCCCCCCCCCAGATGTTGCGCCAGGTGCAGCAGGCCCCCCTGCACCCCCCATGCTACGCCACTGCTCCCACCACAAGTCTTCAGGACAGCCATCTGAAGGCTGGCGCGGGGAGAAGGTCTCTCCGCCCCACCGCCAGGCTTCGGAGCAGCCTTCCGAAGGCTGGCGCGGGGAGAAGGTCTCTCCGCCCCACCGCCAGGCTTCGGAGCATCCTTCCGAAGGCTGGCGCGGGGAGAAGGTCTCTCCGCCCCACCGCCAGGCTTCGGAGCATCCTTCCGAAGGCTGGCGCGGGGAGAAGGTCTCTCCGCCCCACCGCCAGGCTTCGGAGCAGCCTTCCGAAGGCTGGTGCGGGGAGAAGGTCTCTCCGCCCCACCGCCAGGCTTCGGAGCATCCTTCCGAAGGCTGGCGCGGGGAGAAGGTCTCTCCGCCCCACCGCCAGGCTTCGGAGCAGCCTTCCGAAGGCTGGCGCGGGGAGAAGGTCTCTCCGCCCCACCGCCAGGCTTCGGAGCATCCTTCCGAAGGCTGGCGCGGGGAGAAGGTCTCTCCGCCCCACCGCCAGGCTTCGGAGCAGCCTTCCGAAGGCTGGTGTGGGGAGAAGGTCTCTCCGCCCCACCGCCAGGCTTCGGAGCATCCTTCTGAAGGCTGGCGGCGGGAGGAGGT
Organism: Podarcis liolepis; assembly: GCF_965112155.1. Taxonomy (NCBI): domain Eukaryota; kingdom Metazoa; phylum Chordata; class Lepidosauria; order Squamata; family Lacertidae; genus Podarcis; species Podarcis liolepis. The sequence goes on along the minus strand of NC_139555.1, from coordinate 110,355,722 downwards.
CTCTCCGCCCCACCGCCAGCCTTCGGAGGAGGTCCGAGGACAGTGGGGTTCCTGCTTCCTCGAGGAGGGCCGGCCAAACGTGCCCCCCAAATGTTGCGCCCGGTGCGGCCGGCACCCCTGGCACCCCCACGCTACGCCACTGCTCTGAACAAAGGCCTATCCATCCTGCTTCCCACAGTGCCCGATACCAGCTGTATTGCGTCCTTCACTGGTGCCCAGGGTGTGAGTGCACACGCAGTACAAAGGACCAGGGGCTGGCCATTGGGGGGGTAAACAAAACCTGCTGCACCAAGCCAACCCTCGCTGACATACGGGCACAGAGGGTTCATGGGGCTGCACTGTGCCACCTACCTGCCTGCCCACACACAGGGGGGAGTCTGGCTGGCTGATCTGGCTCTTGATAGGTGCATTGCTCCAACTCTGGCCAGGCAGCTATTCAGCGAGGGGGATGGGCCCAAGGGCGCAAGGCAAAGCTGGGCTCTGGGGCCCAGAGACCCCAAGGAGCAGAAAGGGGGGGTCCCTGTGTGGGAGTGCCTTGCTTGTGCTCCCTCAAAATCATGAAGAAGAAGAAGAAGAAGAAGAAGAAGAAGAAGAAGAAGAAGAAGAAGAAGAAGAAGAAGAGGAGGAGGAGGAGGAGGAGGAGGAGGAGGAGGAGGAGGAGGAGGAGGAGGAGGAGGAGGAGGAGGTTTGGATATCCCGCTTTATCACTACCTGAAGGATTCTCAAAGCGGCTAACATTCTCCTTTCCCTTCCTCCCCCACAACAAACACTCTGTGAGGTGAGTGGGGCTGAGACACTTCAGAGAAGTGTGACTGGCCCAAGGTCACCCAGCAGCTGCATGTGGAGGAGCGGGGAAACGAACCCAGTTCACCAGATTACGAGTCCACTGCTCTTAACCACTACACCACACTGGCTCTTCAAAGAAGATACTTTGAAGATACTTGAAGAACAGAGGTTAATGCGAACTAGGTATAAAGGATGTGTAGTGCAGGCGGTAGAAGTCTTTTAAAATATTTTAATCAATATTTGTATTTTGTAACATGGAAATGCATATTTGTGTGCAGATACAGACTTGACCATACAGACTTATGGTAAACATCTTTATATTTTCTTTTTTCTTTTCTTTTTTCTTGTCTTTTTTAAAATATTGCTTGAAATATGTAAAGAATTATGTATATATGCACATGACGGAAATCTGATTTCCCCCCTTTTTTCTCTATTTCTTTTTTTGATATTCTTGTGTTATTTAATAATGAAATAAATAAATAAATGCTGTATTGTTTTTAACACTCGATTGGAAGCCGCCCAGAGTGGCTGAGGAAACTCAGCCAGATGGGCGGGGTATAAATTATTATTAATAATAATCTAGTCACACCATAGATTTATGTAAGACAGGGATGGGGAATACAAGCCCCTCCAAGTTGTCATTGGACTCCAGCTCCCATCATCCCCAGCCAGTGTGGCTGAAGGTCATTACTGTCCCCTGGAATCATGGTTCAGTGACAGTACTGCTAAACAGGAACCACATAGTCTTAAAGTATGGCTTTCATGGCAGAATACATCTGAAAGAGAACTAGGGTTGTGAATCCTGGGAACTGTGTTTTGTCAAGGAGGTAAACTAAAGTGCCCATGATTCTTTGGGGAAAGCAATATGGAACAGACCCACGGCTCCCAGAAACATTATTGCCCTGGTTATAAGGTGCTAAAACTACTGATCGAGAGACAGAGATATTTCCTGGGGAATCATTGAATATAGGAATTGTTGCTGGTGTGATTAAATGGGATTGTAAGCAAAGATGAGTTGAAAGATGACTTGGCCAACACAGGACTGATCTTAACCACTTCCTGTGAACTTACATAGGAACAGGCAATTAAAAGCAGCAATATCTTATCACCCCAGACAGATTTATTGTCAGATAAGCTTCCTGCAAGTGGCCAGCCAGCCCAATACATTTTCTTGAGTAAACAAGCCAAACCCTGTGTTGCAAAATATAAGTCAGCAACATCAAAAGCAACACAATGCTTTTGATATTGCTGACCCAAAACATTTTCTTGCCTGAACAAGATGGCTCTGCTCTGATATTCCACATACTGGTCAAAATAAATGGCAGTTGACTCTCACTTCAACTCTGGCATAGGGCAATCTCCTCCACACATGGAGATAGCAGGCAGCAAAAAGTAGAAATAATTTTTAAAAACAGTGAAACTATCAAAAAACAGAGAGCTTCTTTTTATACAGTGACTCATAAGGAGATCAAAACACAGACTGAAAGGTGAGAGTACAGAATGACTCATAAATAGATCAGATGTTTGTGTGTGCATGAATCTTAGAGTCTGTAGACAATCCTAGCACATTCAAATGTCATAATAAAAAAAAGATAAATGTGTGGTAAAAATAGTGTTGTGGGGGAATGCATCTGTTGAGAAAAGATGGTTCCCAAATTAGACAGATACAGGAAAAAAGTCCTCTTTCATGCTTCAACCAGCCATGCTTTGATCACAGAGGAGACACAGAAAAGACACTCCTTAGCAGATCTCAAGGAACAGGCAGTCTGGCAGGGCAAGAGACTGGTGGGTGTAAGGAGGCAACAGTTTCCATTCCATCCTGTGTTGTTGCAGTCAGCGTTGCGCAATCATTTTGCTACTGTTCAGATTCCACTAAAACCTACATCATTCATCTCACTATTAGCTGTGGCTAAAACTAAAACACGATTAATTGCACACCCGGAAAAAAGAAAAGACTGTAAGAAACTTTTCCTTGTCTTTATATTTTCCTGGGAAACCAGCCGGAAGCCGCTGACAGCACCCTGACACCTTATTATTGTTTTTTGAACATACAGAAAATAATACATCCATAATTGCTAGCCTACTCGTGTGGACGTGCACCTACACCTGCTAAAACAGATAACTGAAATGACAGAACTGATGTGGGTTCCACAGGAAATAGCGAAACCCTCACAGAGCCCGCTAGTCAGTTTCGTCAGGGGGCAAATTATTTTCCAATTCTCATATGTGTCAATCCGTCATATCACGTGTGTGCATCACAACCCAGCCACAGAGTCTTCTAAAAGGAAATAGGGAGGTGTTGGCAATTAAGTATTGTTAATACAGTGGTACCTCGGGTTAAGTACTTAATTCGTTCCGGAGGTCTGTTCTTAAACTGAAACTCTTCTTAACCTGAAGCACCACTTTAGCTAATGGGGCCTCCCGCTGCCGCTGCACTGCTGCTGCATGATTTCTGTTCTTATCCTGAAGCACAGTTCTTAACCCGAGGTACTATTTCTGGGTTAGCGGAGTCTGTAGCCTGAAGCGTATGTAACCTGAGGTACCACTGTATATATGTCTAATAAATAAAGAAGAAGAGTTGGATTTGATATCCCGCCTTTCACTCCCCTTCAGGAGTCTCAAAGCGGCTAACATTCTCCTTTCCCTTCCTCCCCCACAACAAACACTCTGTGAGGTGAGTGGGGCTGAGAGACTTCACAGAAGTGTGACTGGCCCAAGGTCACCCAGCAGCTGCATGTGGAGGAGCGGAGACACGAACCCGGTTCCCCATATTACGAGACTACCGCTCTTAACCACTACACCACACTGGCACCAATATATGTTTTAAATAATAAAACATATATTTTTCCTATCTAAATTTGTATTCCATCTTCACTCCAAGAAGCTCAAGATGACAAAGATATTGTAATAAGTTAGTGGTTGAACTAAACAGGAGGTTTTGTGTGTGCTTTCCAGTTTCCTCCAAGCCTGTGATTTTATAACTGTAAAATGAGATTACTGCAGAGGCAGGGACTGCCAAACTCGACTTTATGGCAGATTGAGGGTCTCTCCTGACTAAAACTGCATCTCTCCATGCCGCAGTGGACTTTGGGGTCTCCAATTTTAACGGTGCCCTGTGTGGGACCTAAATTCAGCACCCACCTACCTCACCTTCCATTCTACATAATAGTTGCTGAGCCCCCTGCGCCACCCCCCCAAGGCCCCCCACCCAATGTGGCCAAACTGGTCACATTCCCCTAAATCTGCCTCTGCCCCATGTCTTTCTACCCAAAATACATTGGTCCTATCCACACCATATTCCTTTACCACTTTAGCAGTCATGGAGAATCCTGGGAATGGTTGTTTGTTAAGCGTGCAGAGGTTTGTAACTCTGTAAGGTCAGCACCCTTACCAAACTACCTTTCCCAAGGTTCTTCATGATGGTCAAGGGGTGTAAGAGTGCTTTAAATGTATGGTGTGACCATTGTTTAACTTAGCCGAGAGGTATGAATGCTGCTGTAGTGTGTCTTCCTCTTCCTCTCCCTCAGTCCTTGGTGGCTGATGGTGACAGCTCACTGTCTGTGAAATGCAAGGAGCAATAAGGCCACATCACAGCAGTGGCGTAGCGTGGGTTGTCAGCACCCGGGGCAAGGCAAGTAATTTGCGCCCCCTAACCCTAACCCCCAGATGTTGCGCCCGGTGCGGCCGGGCCCCCCGCACCCCCCACGCTACGTCACTGCATCACAGGTATGTGAAGCTGCACATTATGAACCAAGAGACCAAAAAAGGGGCAATCTTTTGTGACACGTACAGTGGTACCTCGGGTTACATATGCTTCAGGTTACATATGCTTCAGGTTACAGACTCCGCTAACCCAGAAATAGTGCTTCAGGTTAAGAACTTTGCTTCAGGATGAGAACAGAAATCGTGCTCCAGCGGCACGGCAGCAGCAGGAGGCCCCATTAGCTAAAGTGGTGCTTCAGGTCAAGAACAGTTTCAGGTTAAGTACGGACCTCCGGAACGAATTAAGTACTTAACCCGAGGTACCACCGTACTCTCATCTTACCATCTTTCCAGTGCCAGGTAAAAATTCACTTCTCCCAGAGGTTTGATGGATTACGGCTGCGTACCCACCATGTAGTTAAAGCACATTTACAGCACATGCCTTCCCCCAAGGAATCCTGTGAACTGTAGTTTGTTAAAGGCGCTGGGAATTGTAGCTCTGTGGGGTATAGACTACAGTCCCCAGTATTCTTTGGGGGTAAGTCATGTGCTTCCATCTCTAGAAGAAGACTTGCCACTTGGAAGAAGGATGTCAAAAACAGAAAGCACTCAATATTTAACACACATTTGAACACATGGCAGAAAAGTGGGGAAGGGTGTACCTTAGTCACATTAATACGGAAAGCAAGTAGTGAAGACTGGTCACTTGAACACTCCCTACAATAGTAGATAGGTAGCCGTGTTGGTCTGCCATAGTCAAAATAAAAAAATCCTTCCAGTAGCACCTTAAAGACCAACTAAGTTAGTTCTTGGTATGAGCTTTCGTGTGCATGCACACTTCTTCAGATACACATCTGAAGAATACACATCTACAGTTCACATACCTGGAAGTAATTGAGCTCATTGAATACAATAGGAGTTATTTCTGAGTACAATGTTTAGGATTTGCACCACAAGTCTCTACTCTGTCAACGTACTTGAGTTGGATCAGTGTATCTGAAGAAGTGTGCATGCACACGAAAGCTCATACCAAGAACTTAGTTGGTCTTTAAGGTGCTACTGGAAGGATTTTTTTACTCCCTACAATGTCTGTGACATGCGAGATCCCCACAGTTGCTTTCCTTAACAACTTAGAAAACTCCAAATTTGTACAGGTAAGCCATTATTTACCTTGCAGCGGGAATTTGGGCTTGTGTCTTCCTTGATTCTCCCTCGGTCGAAAGTTAAAGTAGCAGGGCGCATTTTCCACCTGGCAATGTACCCGAGTTGGATGTGATCCCTTGTTCATGATCAAAACGCGTGAGGCAGAGCAGCCCTCTGATCGTCAGGCTCAACTCTGAGGGGGAAGCAGCTCTTGACAGCTTGTCAGAGGCAGCAGAGAGAAGGTTGCACAGGAAATGGCGCCTCATCAAACTTGACCAACCTTCAACACCTCTGCTAATATGTCTTTTGATTACTCAATGCTGCCTATAGTCTTTAATAAGAAACAACAAAAAAGACAGAAAGGGGAAAGAAACCAGCTTCCGTTGCAAAGTTAGGGGGCCCAGTTTCAGAAGAAGAAAAAATCTCGCTCATCCATTGCACCACCCATCCTTTGGTTGTCTCTCTCCCTATTGTATTGCCTTTGGAGCAGGGACCTTGGGCAGTGCTGTATTCATCAAGGGCGGGGGACCGGTTGCCCTCTCCATGTTGTTGTGCTCCTAATTCTCATCAGCCCTATCCAGAATGAGCATGGTCAGGGAAGATGGGAGTTGTAGTTCAGCAATGTCTGGAGGATGCTGTGCCTGGTGGTACATGAATAATTGCCGTATTTTTCGCTCTATAACACGCACCTGACCATAACACGCACGTAGTTTTTAGAGGAGGAAAATCCGTAGGCATGCCACCCGTAGGTATTCCCTCCATAACACGCACAGACATTTCCCCTTACTTTCTAGGAGGAAAAAAGTGAGTGTTATAGTGCAAAAAATACGGTAGTCAAGGCCTCCTAGGCTGCAGTCCTAATCTCACATACCTGGAAGTAATTGAGCTCATTGAATACAATAGGAGTTATTTCTGAGTACAATGTTTAGGATTTGCACCGCAAGTCTCTACTCTGTCAACGTACTTGAGTTGGGTACGATCACCTAATCATGATCAAACCTGGTGAGGTGGAGCAGATCTCCGATTGTCAGGCTCAGCTCTGGAGGAGGAGCTCTTCATAGCTTCTCAGAGGCAGGCAAGACATTTGCACAGGAAACGGTGCCTCGGAAAATCTCTGACAAACTAGGCCCTGAGAGACCAGGGCTCAAATCCCCTAATCAGCCATGAAACTCAGTGGGTGACCTTGGAACAGGCATAAGCAAACTCGGCCCTCCAGATGTTTTGGGACTACAATTCCCATCATCCCTGACCACTGGTCCTGGTAGCTAGGGATCATGGGAGTTATAGCCCCAAAACATCTGGAGGGCCGAGTTTGCCTATGCCTGCCTTGGAGTGAGTCACAGGTTCTCACTTACCTCACATGCTTGCTGCGAGGATGAAATCTCTTCTTCTTCTTTGGTGATCACTCGTAGCTGAGTAAGATTGTCTTCCATAAACATGGTTTTAGCAGTGAGTCCGTAAGTGACTGTGGAGGCCAATTCTGGATCCACGTCCTTCCACAGTGGGGACATTGGTTTCCAGGCGGGAGTTGATCACGGTGAGGGTTTGCCAAGCATGCCCTCCTCTTAGCATGTTTCTCCCTTTCGTCCTGGAGGAAAGGTGGGATATAAATGTCATAACAAATAATAAAATAATCCGGAGGTGGGTCATCTGAAGCCCAGGGGACAAATAACATTAAGGAGATGAGGCAACCACCAATAAAAATTGCCACTTGTCAAGCATACAGTTTGGAACTGTAATCTGACTCTCACCCAAGTTCCTACATCCTTCCAGAGATGACCCAGCCAAGGATGAGCAAACACTCCTCCCTGGTACTGCTTCCTCCCACCAAGTAGTGTCCTCAGGCAATGATAAAAGATCAAAGGGTAAGAGATTAAACACCCCACCCTCTCCTCATCCTGAACTAGACTTTCACATGCCTGCTATACAGTGGTACCTCTGGTTACAAACGCTTCTGGTTATGAAAGCTTCAGGTTACGAACTCCGCTAACATGGAAGTAGCTGCTCCTGGTTGCGAACTTTGCCCCAGGATGCTAACGGAAATCATGCACCAGAGGCGTGAGCGCAGCGGGAAACCTCTTTCGCGAAAGCGCGTCTCAGGATTAAGAATGGTTTCAGCTTAAGAACGGACGTCCGGAACGAATTACAGTGGTACCTCTGGTTGTGAACGGGATCCGTTCCGGAGGCCCATTCGCAACATGAAAAGAGCGCAACCCACAGCGGTGCATCTGCAAAATGTGCAAGTGGTGAAACCTGGAAGTAACACTTTCCGGTACTTCTGGGTCGCTACGGGATGTAACCTGAAAGAACGTAACATGAAGCAAATGTAACATGAGGTATGACTGTAAGTTCATAACCAGAGGTAGCACTGTATAGTATTTTTAAAACATACACACATACACATTTGCATAATTAATAATGTTATGGTGCTACTGTACATCTAACTTCTATGTGCATGAAGTGATAGTAGCCCAAGCTTTATTATGAATGATTTTTTCACATTTTAATAGAAACAGAATTGTAGAGTTGGAAGGAACCCAGTCATCCAACCCATTGCAATGCAGTAATCTTGACTAAAACATCCATAACCAGGGGTGCCAACTTGAATATTATAGGGGGGGGGCAGGTAAGACCCGCCCCATATAACTGATCACATGATACGGCATATACACACCATTTGAATGGCAATGCCCATTAACTTGGGGGGCAGCCCCCTCAAATATTTTATTGGGGGGCGAAGGGACCTCAGCGCCTAGGAGTTGGCTCATATGTCCATGACAGATGGCAATCACCCTTTGTTTAAAATCCTCTAATGAAGGCAGTGCTGGATTTACGTATAAACTAAACAAGCTATAGCTCTGGGCCCCACTCTCTTGGGGTCCCCAAAAAAATTTTTAAAGAAAAAACTGGATGTACATTTCCAAAATATAAGATAAAAAACAAATAAAATAAAACCTACATACAGGAACAGTTTGGTGTGTTGTGTTGTGTATGGACCTATTAGGTTCATAAATTACCATATAACATATATTCAACACACAAAAAAGTGACAATTTGTTGTTGACAAAGGACAGCTGGATATATAAAAGACCCCCATTACCTTCAGGAGCTTAGGGCCTCATCGAACCTAAATCTGGCCCTGCTTATGGCATATATGCCTTATGCCTTGGTTTATGGCATATATGCTTAATTTCTTATGCTTTATGGCATATTTGCCTTATATCTATTAGCCTTACGCCTTAAACACACCATGATTGTGTTTTGCTTTGTATCTGGTGATCAGTACCCATTGTTTGTGTTGTTTCATGTTATCCTTAATGAAAACGATACTGTTTTTAGAATTGCATAATATTATTTAAGAGATTTGCGCTTTCTACTGAAACTTGCAATTTCTCAGTGATGCATTACAGTAATGAGCAGTCTTTCGTGTAATGAAAGTTAGCGGTGGTTACTTCAAGGATGTGGTAAAGAGGAGGGGAATTCCAAACTCCGCTTACCTGCTCAATTCCTTGGATGACCTCGCACCAGTCAATGTCTCTCGGTTTCAGCCCGGCTAACCTCACAGGGTCGGTTGCAAGAGTTCAGTAGGCAGGGAAGTTGCACTGAACTCCTTGGAATAACTTAGGGTGGGAAAGCAATATATGAACATCTGGACAATTTGTGAGGTTCTGTTGCCTTATGCTTTATATACTGTATGCCAAATCCCTTATATCTTATTGCATATATGCCTCATTCCTTATACTTTATGTGATATATGGCTAATCCAATATCCCTTACTGCATATCTACCTAATCCCTTCTGCTTTATGGTATATATGCCTTATGCCTCACATCTTATATGCCTTATGCCTTTTGGCTTATAAAGGTAAAGGGACCCCTGACCATTAGGTCCAGTTGTGGCCGACTCTGGGGTTGCGGTGCTCATCTCACTTTATTGGCCGAGGAAGCTGGCGTACAGCTTCCAGGTCATGTGGCCAGCATGACTAAGCCGCTTCTAGCGAACCAGAGCAGCACACGGAAACGCCATTTACCTTCCCCCCAGAGCGGTACCTATTTATCTACTTGCACTCTGACGTGCTTTCGAACTGCTAGGCTGGCAGGAGCAGGGACCAAGCAATGGTTTATGGCGTATACTGTATGCCTTATCCCTTACTTCATATCTACCTAATCCCTTCTGCTCTATGGTATATGTGCCTAATCCCTTATGCCTTACGGTTTATATGCCTTATGCCTTATGGCGTATACTGTATGCCTAATGCCTCATTCAATATATGCCTAATACCTTATACCTTATTGCATATATGCCTAATTCCTTATACTTTATGTCATATATGCCTAATCACTTATCCCTTACTGCCTATTTACCTAATCCCTTCTGCTTTATGGTATATATGCCTTATGCCTTATGGCATATCCTGTATGCCTAATCCCTTATGCTTTACGGTTTATATGCCTTATGCCTTGTGGCATATACTGTATGCCTAATGCCTTATGCCTTATGGCATATGTACCTTATGCCTTATGGAATATCCTGTATGCCTAATCACTTACGCCTTATGGTTTATATACCTTATGCCTTATGACATATACTGTATGCCTAATCCCTTATGCTTTATGGCATATCCTGTATGCCTAATCCCTTATGCTTTACAGTTTATATGCCTTATGCCTTATGGCATGTACTGTATGCCTAATCCCTTATGCCTTATGGTATATATTGTATGCCTAATCCCTTATGCCTTACGGTTTATATGCCTTATGCCTTATGGCATATACTGTATGCCTAATGCCTTATGGTTTATATGCCTTATGCCTTATGGCATATACTGTATGCCTAATACCTTATGCCTTACGGTTTATATGCCTTATGCCTTATCGTGTATACTGTATGCCTAATCCCTTATTCCACATGGCATATATGCCTATTGCCTTATGGCATATATGCTTTATGCCTTATGGCCAGTGTCGTATTTATGTATAAGCTGAACAGGATATATCTTAGGGCCCCACTCTCTTGGGGGCCCCAAAAATTTAAAGGGGAAAAAACCCTGAATGTACATTTCCACAATATAAGATAGAAACAAGTAAAATAAAACCTACAAACAGCAACAGTGTTTTGTGTTGTGTTGGACCTATTAGCTCCAGAAATTACCATATAGCATATATTCAACACAAAAAACAATGACAATTTGTTGTTGATGAAGGACAGCAGGACATATAAAGGGCCCCATTACCTTCTGTATCTTAGGACCTCATCAAACCTCAATCCGGCCCTGAATGAGGGAGAGTCTACCACCTTTTCGAGGGAGTCCCTCCCACTGTCAAATAGTTCTAACTGTCAGAAAGTTCTTCCTAATGTTTCATCAGAATCTACCCCTCCAAAGCAGGAGAAAGCAAGTTTGCTCCCTTTCCCATGTGACAGCCCTTAAAACATTTGAAGATGGCTATCCTATCTCCTCTCGCTCTCCTCTTTTCCAGCCTAAACATGCCCTGCTCCTTCAACCGTTCCTCACAAGGCTTGGGTTCCAGACCCTTGATCATCTTGGTCTCCCTCCTCTGCACGTGTTCCAGCTTGCAAACACCCTTCTTAAACTGTGGCACCCAGAGCTGGACACAGTACTCCAGGTGTGGTCTGCCCAAGGCAGGGGTCTGCAACCCGCGGCTCCAGAGCCGCATGTGGCTCTTTTACACCTTTGCCGCAGCTCCGGGGCGGATACTAACGGGAGGAGGCACATTGTGCGCCCCGACACTCCCCACTGTGGCGGGCGCTGTACTGGCTGTGACGTCGCATGGGGGCGGTGCGTGCCTTAGTCACGCACCGTCCCGACGTCACCTTCCCGCCCGCCCGCATGCTACATTGTAAGGGACATGTACGCTGGTCACTGCATTGAAAGGGGGCATGTACGCTGGCCACTGTTTTGAAGGGGAGTGAAGAACACACACACAAAAAAGGTAACTTGTTAATTTAACGTTTATTTCTATGAGGAGAAGTAATTCTGAGGGGTCAAACAAAGAAATAATAAAAAGTGACAAAAAAGTTATTTTTATAATGACGAGTTTTGCGGCTCCCAGTTTTTTTTTCTTCGGAAACGGGTCCAAGTGGCTCTTTTTGTCTAAAAGGTTGCAGACCCCTGGCCCAAGGCATAACAGAGCAATACTATTTTGGGGCTGTCGCCTGATAGGAAGGGAGGGTGCTCTTCTGCTTGGACCCTGCTTGCAAGTTTCCCACAGACATCTGGTTGGCCACTGTGAGAACAGGAAGCTGGGACTAGATGGGCTGTTGGCTTGACCTGGCAGGCTGCTCTTACATGAATAGTCGTCACCACAATAATTTCACTTCTCCTTTATACAGCTGCCAGCCTTCTTTGAGTCAATTGGGGAGTGTGTGTGGTTTGTGGGGCTTGTTATGTGGCTGCCCTGACAAGCCCCTGCATGTCGATGTATCACCACATCACTGCATACCAGGTGGAAACTCTCACCAAAATCCCCAGAGACAAGTGGGAAGGACCCAGCAGATTGATTTTGTGTAATACGTGATAAAAAGCAGTTTTCTTTAAATAAAACCCATGTGGTATTTAGTTTACACAAGCACAGTAGTTTGTTCTAGGGCAGGAGTGTCTAAATTCTAGCCTGGATTTGGCTGAGAGAAGGCCAATTGTTAAAAGTAAATAAATGGTGAGAACACTGAAATAATGTTTTTTTAATGATGTTATTTTAATGATGTGTTTGCTGCCCTCGGCTCCCTTGGGAGGAAGGGCACAATGTCAACTGAATGAATAAGAAACGGGAGGATATTAAAGGGACTAATTTAACAGCACTGTGCAGTTAGCCCTGATACAGAAGCCTTACATGAAAGCCAAGATTATTGGGAGGAAATAAACATGTAGAGAGATATGACTGCAAAAAAACAGATAAGAGCTGAATTGCCTCTATACATTCTTCAGACAACAAAAGCAAAGTCCCTAGGACAGCGGTTCTCAAAGGGCATGCCATGCCATGGGGAGCGTTGCAGGAAGAATCAAGGACAATCCAAGAAACATTTAAACATTTCAATGTAACATAGTATAGTATAGCTCTCATATTTAGTACAGAATACAGTGGTACCTCGGGTTAAGTACTTAATTCGTTCCAGAGGTCCATTCTTAACCTGAAACTGTTCTTAACCTGAAGCACCACTTTAGCAAATGGGGCCTCCTGCTGCTGCCCCGCCGCCAGAGCACAATTTCTGTTCTCATCCTGAAGCAAAGTTCTTAACCTGAAGCACTATTTCTGGGTTAGCGGCGTCTGTAACCTGAAGTGTATGTAACCTGAAGCGTATGTAACCCGAGGTACCACTGTATAGAATAAATCTCATGCTTATACATACGTAGGGTATATTTTGGGGATTATTCCTGTTCTTATGAACGTATACTTTCTGGATGTCCCACCATCATATTATAAAGTAGTTGTGTTCTATATTATAAATCAGGCACTGCTAGTTGTTGTTCCCCATCCCCAGCCATGTTGTTGTTGTTGTTTAGTCATTTAGTTGTGTCCGACTCTTCGTGACCCCATGGACCAGAGCACGCCAGGCACTCCTGTCTTCCACTGCCTCCCGCAGTTTAGTCAAACTCATCTTAGTAGCTTCGAGAACACTGTCCAACCATCTCGTCCTCTGTCGTCCCCTTCTTCTTGTGCCCTCCATCTTTCCCAACATCAAGGTCTTTTCCAGGGAGTCTTCTCTTCTCATAAGGTGGCCAAAGTATTGGAGCCTTAGTACTGGAGGCCATGTATTTCCACAAACAATTTAAAAAAAATAAAAAATTCAGTATGGCCCATGCAAGTTTTTATTCTTAGCATGTGGCCTAGAGAAAAAGAAAGAGAACCACTGCTCTAGGGTATATTCCAATGTATGGATATGTTAAATGTTAAATATTGGTTTCTCTTTAAATGCTGTATCTCTGTTTATTAGAAAACTTTCTGCAATGGTGTCTGCACACAGAAGCCCCTCAGTATTTTCGTTTCTCATTCTGCTTAGCTGATTATAGTTTAGATTTTGTTAACATTTGTTTTCTCTTTTGTTACATTTTTGACTGGCTGTGTTCGTTACACAGTTTTAAAAAATAATTAGAAAGTAAATAAATTAATAAAAAGATTCCCAAACCCAGTTGGGAAGGTCCTTAACTCAGTAGTATAGCACATGCTCAACCTGCAGAAAAAGAAAAAGAAAAAAGAAAAGTCCCATTTTTAATCCTAGGACAAGGGAGGGAGGACAACAAGGACAATTTTTTGCTGGGCATCCAGCCCGGTAAGCTATTATTGAAGAGTCAAAAGGTTGCTTGTTATTTTGTGACATTTTGGATAGTATCCTGTTGCTTTTTTTCTTTATTTGAATATACCTGGGTGACATCTGACTGGCCATTGCAAAAACAGGGTGTTAGTTGACTTGCTTGGCCTCCAACAGTTTCCTCTCAGGTTCATATTTTTGTCTGCTGCAGAAGATGGCTCATTTCCTGAGCACTTGCAGACATTAAGAGGGTTTGTGCTGTGTGTGGTTTCTGCAGACAAGTGAAGGCCTCTTTAGGCAGGTTTTGAACACAACAAAAAGTGGTCATTAACTGGTGAGAAGGGGAACGCCCCTCACAACAAGAGCAAAGCCCAGGGGTCCATCTATGAACTGAAATAAAAATCTGCCTGGCTGGAACAATGAAGATGGGTCTTGCTTGCCTGGATGGAAGATGGAGAGATGGGTGGGTGTGTAGAAACCAATGAATTTTTTTTGGGGGGGGGGTCATTAGAAGCTGAGGCACCAATACTTTGGCCACCTCATGAGAAGAGAAGACTCCCTGGAAAAGACCCTGATGTTGGGAAAGATGGAGGGCACAAGGAGAAGGGGACGACAGAGGACGAGATGGTTGGACAGTGTTCTCGAAGCTACCAGCATGAGTTTGACCAAACTGCGGGAGGCAGTGGAAGACAGGAGTGCCTGGCGTGCTCTGGTCCATGGGGTCACGAAGACTCGGGCACAACTAAATGACTAAACAAAAACAACAACAAATGAGGCTAGGATGCCAGTCAAAGCAAGCAGAGTAAAAGCTGGACTGCCTCCTCCCAATTTTCCAATGGGTCTCCGGGGCAAACAGACTTAAGGGAGACCAGGGCAGCCACCCACAGCCCCCACCACTACCCAAATACATTGGGGGCAAAAATATGTCTACTTAGAATTAAGTCCTATTGAATTCAGTGGCAATTACATCCATGCAACTGGGTTTCCTTCTTCAATGGAATTTCTTTCTCAGGGGCCTGTCTTCTTCTCTTCCTGCTGCCACTCATTTCCCCTCCTGGATTTGCTCTTTCCTTTCTATGCCTTTTCAGCAGGCAGAAATCCGAGAGGTGCAGCTTCTCCCCACCACTCGGGAGAAAGCAGCAACAGTTCAACTTCTGCTTGGGGAGCGATGTGATGGCTGGGCGAGCCCCTTCTCTATAGCAGAGAAAGCAGCAAAGAGGAGCGGCTTCGGGCAAGAGGCCTGAGGGTTCTAGCAAGGTCCAGAATCCACCCAAAGGGGAACTCGGCCCCTAGGCTAGGAGTTGGCTCCTAAGATCCTTAAAGGTAAAGGGACCCCTGACCATTAGGTCCAGTTGTGACCGACTCTCAGGCTGTGGCGCTCATCTCGCTTTATTGGCCGAGGGAGCCGGGGTACAGCTTCCAGGTCATGTGGCCAGCATGACTAAGCTGCTTCTGGCGAACCAGAGCAGCGCACGGAAACGCCGTTTACCTTCCCGCCAGAGCGGTACCTATTTATCTACTTGCACTTTGAGGTGCTTTCGAACAGGTTAGCAGGAGCAGGGACAGAGCAACAGGAGCTCACCCCGTCATGGGGATTCGAACCGCCGACCTTCTTATCGGCAAGTCCTAGGCTCTGTGGTTTAACCCACAGAACCACCCCCTACGCTCCTTACCTAAGCCTAAAAAGCATTAACTAGGCTTTTGGAAGGAGCAATGCCACAGCCGCAGGTGAAAATGGGGGCAATCAAGGCAGAACCCCGAGGCGCCTTTACAGAAATAGAATTGTAGAATTGGAAAGGGTCCTAGGGTCATCTAGTCCAACCCCCGGCGATGCAGGAATCTCAGCTAAAGCATCCATGGCAGGTGGCCATCCAAGCTCTGCTGAAAAACCTCCCAAGGAAGGAGAGCCCACCGCCTCTACTGTCTTTCACTTTCTGAACAGTTCTTTCTGATATTTCATCACAGGAGCGCAAAAGCCCAAGTCACATTTTCACCAAAGACTTCCGGCTGTTTTGTTTGGGCGACTGCCCAGTCCAGAAAAACCACAGAAAGGAAAAACCGTGGGCCTGGGTTACCCGAATCACATCAGTCCACCCGTTTATGCTAACTCGTCTCCGTATGGGGTGAGTTGAAGGCGGGGTCAGGACGGGGGGTGTTGCTACCCGCACCCCCGGTCACGTCTCTTTCCTCGCTGCAAAGCGGCTGTTGGGTGGGGAATAGAAGGAAGGCTGCGATCAAACCAAGTAAGTCAGGGTCTTTTCCCATAACCGAGCGTAGTGACGGGACAGGCGAGTCTGAATCTCCACGGGCTTTCGCGGTCTGGGGGGGGGGGGCGGCGGCGGCCGGGGAGAAGCAAAAGTCCGTGGCTGTTTGAGACGAGGCTTGTCCCAGAGGAAAGCCCGGCTGCAGCAGCTCTGCGCGCCGTTGCTGGGATAACGAGAAGTCCCATGCTGCCGAGGCGATGGGACTTCTGAGTAGTCCTGCGGAACGCTAGTCCACTGGGTCTACTCTGGAATAGGACTGGCATAGTAGCCAACTGCTGGGGGGGGCAGCTGACTCCCAAAGCAAGTAAATAAATAAAAATACTTAAGTAACTGGCCAATTGTGCTGCAGATAACTGGGTTCTTTTCCCTCCGCCAGCATAAAGCCGGCCTTTTCCATGGGTCGAGGCCGCTTGCTCCCCCCATAAAATATTTGAGGGGGATGGGTTTCCCCCAAAATGGATGAGCATTGCCATTCAAACGGTGTCTTGTGATCATTTTTGTGCCCCCCCCCCAATATTTTATTCAAGTCAGCATCCTTACCTAGGCCTCTGCATCTAGCTCAGTCTTGTTCAAACTGGCTGCCAGCAGCTCTTCAGAGTTTTAGAGGTGTGGGGGGGTATTCCCAGCCCTACTTTTGTTGCTGGGGGTCGCATCTGGGCCCTTGTGCGTGCAAAGCTGGTGCTCCGATGCTGAGCGAAGGTCCTGCCCAGTTCACATGTTCCAGGAAGGTCTCCATTTCCAAATGTTAAGGGCAATTGTCAGCGGACTTTGGGCAAAGAGAACCGAGGATCCCCGCGTCCGTTTCGCCTCCTCCTTGATAGGAAGTTTAGCGTAGGCGCTGCGGGTTCTGGGCTCCCCAGTTCCTTTCCACGTCTTTCTTTCTCTCTTGATTTGTGTGTGCAGGGGTGCAAACTTGAATAAAACATTGGGGGGAGGGAGATAAGCCCCGCTCCTCATAATCAATCATATGATTGGGTACACCCACAGTATTTGAATGGCAATGCCCATCAACTTGGGGGGGGGTGCAGCCCTCTAAAATATTCCATGGGGGGGGAACGAAGCAGTGGCGTAGCGTGGGGGGTTCCAGGGGGCCCGGCCGCACTGGGCGCAACATCTGGGGGTTAGGGTTAGGGGGCGCAAATCCACGGGTTAGGGGGCGCAAATTACTTGCCTTGCCCCGGGTGCTGACAACCCACGCTACGCCACTGGGACGAAGACCCCTCTGCCCCTAGGAGTTTGCTCCTGTGTGTGTGTGTAGATTCCAGATCAGCTCTTCTTACACCTGTCATCCATTCATTCATTCCTCCGCCCCCTGTGAACTAAATAGTGCTCCCCGGGACATTATGCTCCTTAAGGATAAGATGTCCCTTCCGTGTGACACCTACCACCACCCACTCACGTCCTCCTGCAGTCGTTTCTTCTGTCTAAAGAAGAAAAGAAAGTTTCCGATTTTCTGCACACACGCGCGCTTGCGCCCAGGCGTACACTCCGCGCTGCCTCCCTCCCTTTCCTTTCCTCCCCGAGGCAGAGAGCCATCGAGCCGAGTAGCGACAAAGGCAGCCCTCTTCTAACCAGGTCGGTAGGTGATGGGCCTGTGCGCGGGGCCGGGGCGAGTCTCTTTTCTCTTAACTTGAAAATCTCCTCTAGCTGCTAATTGCTTCAACCACTTTCTTCCTTTCTGAACTTTTATCCGGGATGGGAGGTGGGGAGAAGTCTTGTTCAAAACGATGGGGATTTCCGAGCAAACATTCGAGCAGGGTGTCCTTTAAGAGGAATGCCATTTAAGAAGAGAATTTTTTAAAAAAACAAAAAGTTTCGTGCATTTGACGCCAATTGGTTTATGTTCATTTCTTTTATTAACTCTCACCCAGAGGAACCTACACCCTCTGTAACGCATACATATTTGGGGCTTAACTGAACATGCTGCTATAATCTTCTGCCTTAAACACATCGTGATTGTATTTTGCTTTGTATCTGGTGATCAGTACCCATTGTTTGTGTTGTTTCGTGTTATTCTGAACGAAAACGGTATTGTTTTTAGAATTGCATAATATTATTTAAGAGATTTGCACTTTCTGCTGAAACTTGCAATTTCTCACAATACAGTAATGAGCAGCCTTTCGTGTAATGAAAGTTAGCGGTGGTTACTTCAAAGATGTGGTAATAAGGTGGGGAATTCCAAACTCCACTTACCTGCTCAATTCCTTGAGTAACCTTGGGCCAGTCACTGTCTCTCACTTTCAGCCCGGCCAACCTCAGAGTCCATTGCCAAAGTTCAGTAAGTAGGGAAGTTGCATACAACTCCATGGAGTAACTTAGGGTGGAGCTACCCTTAACCAAGACTTAGGAGCAACAGGGGCAACCTCACAAGTGATGGCCATCTGTCATGGACGCTTTTTAGCCGCGATTCCTGCATTGCAGGGGGGTTGGACTAGATGACCCTTGGGTCCCTTCCAACTCTAAGATTCTTCAATTCTGCTCTTGGTTAACTGAGGAGGCCAGTTAACCATGCGGGCTTTCTATGCCTCAGCTGTTTGTGACAAGCAGATGTTCAACAGGTTCAGCTTCCTCACCTATTGATGGGCTGTCTTCCTAACCCACTGAAATGATGGACCAGCCGTAAAAAGGAAGACAAGCCTATTATTCTGCCTGCTTTAAAAATATGCTGCTACGTGCACCATCACCAAAAGGAGCTGCTGCCCATTCCTTCTTGCAAATGGTTAATCATGATGTCTCTGTGTTATCTGAAAGTACAGTGGTACCTCGGGTTACATACACTTCAGGTTACAGACTCTACTAACCCAGAAATAGTACCTTGGGTTAAGAACCTTGCTTCAGGATGAGAACAGAAATCGCTCGGCAGTGGCACGGCGGCACTGGGAGGCCCCATTAGCTAAAGTGGTGCTTCAGGTTAAGAACAGTTTCAGCTTAAGAACGGACCTCCGGAACGAATTAAGTACTTAACCCGAGGCCTCTAGATATGAACAGGATCCGTTGTGGAGCCCCGTTTGCATCTAGAAGCAAACGTAACTAGTGACGGCAAATCTGCGCATGCGCGTGTCGCTTTTTGCTGCTTCTGCGCATGCACGTGATGTCATTTTGAGCATCTGTGCATGCACAAGCAGCCAAACCCAGAAGTAACATGCTCCGTTACTTCCGGGTTGCCGCAGAGCGCAACTCAAACGCGCTCAACTTGAAGCGTATTCAACTTGAGGTATGACTGTACTTGTCACTGAGGTAGCTTGAAGGATTGCAGCACAACAAGATGTCTTCTTCTGAGACAGACTGTTGGCCCTGATAGCTTTGTATCATCTACACTGTCTCTCACATTTGTCATCGCACGACCCCTGTGAGAGTGTTTGGCTGAGAATGAGTGACTGGCCAGAGGGAACATAGTTTGTTGCTGAGTGGGGATTTTAGTCTGACACTCTGAACACACCAGTATCTGATGGGCTCTGCTGGCTTGTCCCCCCAGCCCTGGCCTCACCATTTCTTTGCGTTTCCCCAAAACCACACGGGTAGGCTGGGTCATAGGCCAACACTCTGACCACTATGCAACAGTTCAGTTTTACAAAGTATACCAGGAAGATCTGGAGCGTTTTGTATTGACTATCTTTTGGCTGACCAATTTCCTGAGATCACTGCAAAGGTAGCTTGTTTTTGTGTGGCAGCAGTTGCTTGTCGGCGTAGGATCCTGTCTTAGTTTTAAAATTGCCTTACGTTGTTTTTTACCATTTAAATATAATTGTTCTATATTTCTCATTTTAAAAAGAAAATATTTTACATTGTTGTTAACTCTACATTTAATAGCATGCTTAACATATTATATTGTGTTTTATGTGCTCTGGTTTTTTCCTATCTTCTTTACTGGTTATTGACTGAAATAGATAGATAGATGATAGATATAGATAGATAGATAGATAGATGATAGATAGATAGATAGATAGATATAGATATACATTTCTAAAGAAACATTTTTTCAATTCTTTAATTTTGCAAGATTAAAATGGTTAACCAATTAATGATGAAAGACAAAAAGCAAAGCCCACACTGACCCATCTCAAATCACTGCTGATAACGTGTCAATGGTGGATTTGCTAAATAAATACTCTGTGTTTCTGAACTAACAGAATAGCACCCTCTCAAGTAGCAGGGCATTGACCCACTTGGCAAGCCAGTATCTGCCCATAACAGCCTAAGAAGATGAGCCCCGCTGGACCAGATCAGTGACCCATGTGGTCTAGCATCCTCTTATCCCAGCAAGCAGCCAGATGTTTGTGGGAAGCCCACATGCAAGACGGGAATGCAACACCCCAACTCCCCACTGGTGCTCCCCAGCAACTCATCTTCCTCAGCAATGAGCTACCAGTTGGCCATCAATGAGGTTAAGGTGAAATCAGAATCATAGGATATCTGATTTTGGATCCAATATCTGGAAAGTGTTTGTGTGTTTGTGCGTTGGTGGCGTCAGTTCACAAGCCAGTTCCTTTATCTGGCTTCATTTTGTTTCTGTTTCAGGTGACCTAAGACCAGAAGCTTTGTGCGCAACCAGAATTGCCCCTGGAGTGCAATTTTTCTCAAAAATGTCTGTGTGTGAAAGAGCTCACATGGCAGCCGAAGACGATCATGACCAGGTGGGGTCTCTCTTTGTCTCCAATGGACCCACTGCAGGAAGGCAAAGAGCAGGTAACTGTGGCCTCCCTATTAGGCAGTAAGGCATTTGGAGCAGAGATGAGGAACTGGTGGCCTTCCAGATGTTGTCCTTCCAGCCCATTGGCCAAGCTGGCTGGGGATGCTGGCAGTCTAACAACATCTAAAGGGGCACAGATTCTCCATCCCTGATTTGAAGCAACCAGTAGCTGCCTGTGCGAAAAGATTCTGCTCTAGGAAATAACAGCTGGATTTAGGAGTGCAGTGGTACTTATTTTTCTGATATCAGTCCTAACCCTGGAGAGCTGCAGCCAGTAGACCATTCTCAGCTGGGTGGGCCAAGGGATTGACTCAGTATAAGGCAGATTCCCAAGTTCTGCTGCCATTGGAGGCAGCTGGAGACTTGGGAGCGTAGCAATCTGCCTTCTACAAGCATTGGCCATTAGTTCAGTGTTGCTACACCTCGGATGCAAAGAAAGCCATTATAGCAGAAATTCTGGTCATACTCTTGCATGTAAGCCTTAGGCCAATTAAGCTCAAATAACACTCAGCTACAGTATTTGGGCCTGTAATAGAAACCATCAAAACGCAACGCAGTCGTACACCACACACTATTCATTGGATTAAGGTGGTGATAGAGCGGATTGAGTTGCCATCCGATCCCTCAGTGGCAAAAAATAACTGGCGCCTTACAAACTTGCAAACTTTCCAACAAGTATAAACCTCCATGCTCCAGCTAATCACTAAACTTTTCCAGGACAAGGAACAGGGGTATCTTAAGCATATGCGGCGCTGGGGTGCAAAGATCTGCCTAGTGCCCCTAGGTTGCCCAGAGCTGTCAACCTTTTTTTAGGGGGGGACCCCAAAGTTGTTCACCTTTTAAAGGAAATGGTTGTTTACCTTTAGAACGATTGTGGGACACAGGGACTCACAGTGCCAACCAATGGGGGTGCCAGCACGCCACACACATGGGCATACGAAGGTGGGCGCAGGTTCCATGCTGGAGGGGGACAAAATGTTGGGCGGCACAGCCGCCGCACTGTCCACCCGTTCCCCCCTCCCCCGCTGCATGGTGGCTAACTGTTGATTTCTGAACTTTGAATTTTATTGTTATTCGTGTTTTTATACTGTATTTTATGCTGCTTTTACAATGAAGTGTTTTAAATTTGTTGTTATCTGCCCTGAGCGCAGTTTTTGAACCGGGAAGGGTGGGGTATAAATAAAATATTATTATTATTATTACTGAGATGGAAAAATTTAGTGAGTAGCTGGAGCATGGAGGTGGATGTGTCTACAGTAAAAATGTGTTTATACTTGTGGGAAAGCTTGCATTTTGCTCACCATAAGATGCCAGTTTTTGCTCCTGGTAAGTTTCCCCTTATGTTTCCATCTTAAAATAATAATACAGCACTCTTCATTAAAAGTAACAGGAAATGTTGTATTTGACTGCTTCCGTGATGTTACATTCCACCATCAGCAGCCTCTGCACCCTGCCGCCCCCCCACCCCCGGGCATGTGAGCACCTGTCTGTCAGCCTCAGAGACTGGGTGAGCATGGAGGGCTCCCTCAGTGCGCTCACACACTGCCAGGGTAGGACATGAAGCAAAAATGATTCCCCCGCCCCCCTTGTAGATGCACTTGATTTCTTTTTAAAGGGGCCAGCCCTAGCAAGCCTGCCAATTGGACTATGCCTTAAGGAGCAAAATGTCTTGGGCTGACACAGTGACCTTGACTCTGGTGGCTGGGTGTCCTACTTGGCAGAGTACAGTCCTTCGTAAAGGCTGCTGTTCATTTGGGAGGGTTGGGTTAAAGACAAGAGTGAAGACTAGAAAAGTTTGAAACTCTTGCCATTTCCCCACCCTTTGAGGGAGAGACAGTAGGCAGACGCAAGTCCCGCGCTGCCATTTCAGGCAGCACGGAACCTGCAGGCGTCTAAGCCACCACGTCACTCCTAAAAAGTTCCCTGAGCCCAATTTTTTTTAAAAAACTCATTTTGTCACCCCCCCCCCAGTGACGACACCCAGGGTGGAACGCACCCCCTGCACCCACCTTTCTCCGCACACCATCTTCATCATCATCCTCATTGTCATTATTGCCATCCTCATCATTCTCCTTGGCACTGGAGCTGGTAAGTAGTCCAACTGTCCATGCTGCTGCCTTGATACATTTTTCCTTTGACCTTCCCCCCCCCCCCCCCATTCCCTTAGCCATGTATCTTCCGCTACTAGATCAGAATTACGGATTTGGCCCTTCCCTGGATTTCAGCCATTGCCACAGCCTTGCTGCCTGCCAGTCTCTGTGCTACAGCCAGCCTGCCACCAGCTTTCCATAGTGCAGCTATGAGATGGCACCCAGTATCAATGCATGACTGAAAATTCCTATTGTTATAGGTTTTGGGTGGGTGGGTGGGAAGCAAGACCTCCCCAAACGCTTAGACTTGGTAATAGTTAGAAAATCAAATTTAGTTGAAAACTGAACCTCGTGGACTCTGCTTATGCTGATGAACTGGGCCACCTTGGCAGGGATAGTGGAGATCAGCCATTACAGAACAAAAATGAGTCACTGAGACAAAGGGAGTGGCTCTGACCACAGAGCACAGAGGAGAAGGTTGCCGGGGCAACCAGGCATGATGTGAGAGAAGAACTGTAAGAAAGACGGAGCAAGCAGACACAAAAGGGGAAGTCCTCTGCAAGGGCTGCTGGGAAGGAGGAGGAGGAGGAGGAGGAGGAGGAGGAGGAGGAGGAGGAAGAAGAAGAAGAGTTTGGACTTGATATTCTGCCTTTCACTCCCCTTAAGGAGTCTTAAAGTGGCTAACAATCTCCTTTCACAGAATGCCGCTGCAAGGCTCCTTACGGGGTCCTTGCCATGGGATCACATTCATCCAGTGGCGTAGCGTGGGGGGTGCCAAGGGTGCCGGCCGCACCGGGCGCAACATCTGGGGGGGCGCGAGTCCAGAGGGAAGGGACAAGTTCCTTCCTCCGCCGGGCTCCCCGCAGCCACCGCCAGCCTTGCGCCCTAGCGCGCGCGCGCCCCCTGCCACCGCTGCGGCTGCGCTCCACTCACTGCTCGCAGGAGGAGCAGCCGCTGCAGCAGCGCCGACGCCGCCACCGACGCCTGGCCGGCACGGGCAGCCTCCGCACCCCGACGCGCCACCAGGCCTCGCCGCGCCCTGCGCTCCCCAAAAACCTCCGAGAGGAAGCCGGTGGGCGGGCGAGGCCCGGCTAAGCCTCTCGCCAGCGGGTTAAGAGGCTTTCGGTTTCGTCAGCAAATTTGGCGGGCTTGCTCACGAGTAAATGAGTGGTGGATCATCCCCCTAAGGGGGGGTGTGTGTGTGCTAAAGAAAGGCTTCCGGTTTAAGTTCTTTGTTACGCTGAATGTTTATCTTTTAAAGATACATAGTAATAATAAAAATAAATGAGAAAAACGAAAGGCGTTGGATTTTGCTGTGCATGGTGCCCTTTGGGAACTGGCAAGGTGGGTTTTGAAGCTACTGCTGCAGAGTGGCGTAGCGTGGGGGGTGCAGGGGGGCCCGGCCGCACCGGCCGCAACATCTGGGGGTTAGGGTTAGGGGCGCAAATCCACTGGTTAGGGGGCGCAAATTACTTGCCTTGCCCCGGGTGCTGACAACCCACGCTACGCCACTGCATTCATCCAGTGCTTTACCAACTGCACTGGCTCCCGGTGGAGTACAGGGTCAGCTGTAAGGTGCTGGTTTTGACCTTTAAAGTCCTGTGCGACCTAGGACCCACATACCTAAGGGACCGCCTCTCCTGGTATGCCCCGCGGAGGACCTTAAGGTCCACAAATGACAACATTTTGGAGGTCCCAGGTCGCAAGGTGGTTAGATTGGTCTCAACTAGGGCCAGGGCCTTTTCATTACTGGCTCTGACTTGGTAGAACGCTCTTGTCACAAAAAACTAGGGCCCTGCAAGACTTAACATCTTTCCACAGGGCCTGCAAGACAGAGCTGTTCCGCCTGGCCTTTGGTTTGGACTCAGTCTGACCCTTCTGTTTCCCTCCCCTTATGGTCTTGATTTATCAGCTACTTTTAAAATGAGGCTGCATTTTAAATTGCATTTTAACCTGTATTTTAAATTGTTTTTTGTTTGTTTTTTCCATATTACGTTTTTACTGTGATTTTATTGGTGTTAGCCGCCCTGAGCCCTGCTCTGGCCGGGGAGGGCGGGGTATAAATAAAATTTATTATTATTATTACTTTCCCTTTCTCCCCCACCACAAACACTCTGTGAGGTGAGTGAGGCTGAGAGAATTCAGAGAAGGGTGACTAGAAAAGGTCACCCAGCAGCTGCATGTGGAAGAGCAGGGAAGCGAACCCGGTTCACCAGATTACGAGTCCACTGCTCTTAACCACTACACCACAGTGGCTCTCACACTGGAGGAGAAGAAAGGCAGAATCTTCTGGGCTGGTGGGCTGGCTGGTTGAAGGCAGTTTGGGAGAGATGCCTTGGCCTCCAGAGTGGCCCTGCTGTGGGGGACAAGTCTCTCTTGAGATAGCCATGCTGTAAGATCTGGACTCCCTCCATCCAAACTCAGCTATAAAGATGTGAATAAAACATACTTCTTAAAGCCACTGTGGCCTCTGCTGCACCTTCATTTCCCCAGACCCTGGAAGAAGGCCAAGACCTCTGGAATCTTGTGCACTACTGGGCAGAGATTGGGGTGGCCTCTAACAATATTCCACAAAAGGCAGGAAATGGCTAAGGTCAGAACTGGGTGACTTTCCTTGTGGTAAGTGTTGCTTTGATAGACATGGCAAAAAAATGAATTATAACTTTGGGCCCATGTAGACTACTGTTTTATTCTGGGCTTATTCTCATTCATTCTGTGAAGAACTTCCTGACAGTAAGAGCTGTTCGACAGTGGAATTTGCTGCCAAGGAGTGTGGTGGAGTCTCCTTCTTTGCAGGTCTTTAAGCAGAGGCTTGACAACCATATGTCAGGAGTGCTCTGATGGTGTTTCCTGCTTGGCAGGGGGTTGGACTCGATGGCCCTTGTGGTCTCTTCCAACTCTATGATTCTATGATTCTATGATTCTATGATTCATTCATTCATTCATTCATTCATTCATTCATTCATTCATTCAGCCTTGCTTCCCCAATGCTCCCACATTGCCGCAGCAGAAGGAGGTGAGTGGGAGGCAGCTCCGTTGGGGCAGTAGAGGCAGAGAATCTATCCTCAGCCCCCCTACTGCCAGCCACAAACTGAGCTTTTGACTAGGAGCTCCTCACCTCCCACACCTGGTGGCCCCAGAGCATCAGCTCCCCTACACAACAAAACCCCCTAAACAAATAATGGAAACCTCTGAATAGCATGCAAAATTGTGGTTGGGGAAAAATACCTAAAGCAGTGGTTAGAAAAAAACAAAGCAGTGGTTGGGAGAGGGGGGAGGAAATCCCCTAAAATACAGTTTGTAATCTGTCAAGGATTACAGATTTGCTCCAGGCAATCCTTTGTATTGTTACAAAAGTTGGGTGCCAACCCCACCTCCCCTCTCTACTGAGCAGTAGCAAGATCCAAGGGGGTTCCAGGCACTCACCCAGGGTCTCTGTTCTTTTGGAGAATTGAGACATGGCAGAGACTGTTGTTGTTGTTTAGTCGTTTAGTCGTTTCTGACTCTTTGTGTCCCCATGGACCAGAGCACGCCAGGCACTCCTGTCTTCTACTGCCTCCCGCAGTTGGGTCAGACTCATGCTGGTAGCTTCGAGAACACTGTCCAACCGTCTCGTCCTCTGTCGTCCCCTTGTGCCCTCCATCTTTCCCAACGTCAGGGTCTTTTCCAGGGAGTCTTCTCTTCTCATGAGCTGGCCAAAGTATTGGAATCTCAGCTTCAGGATCTGTCCTTCCAGTGAGCACTCAGGGCTGATTTCCTTAAGAATGGAGAGGTTTGATCTTCTTGCAGTCCATGGGACTCTCAAGAGTCCCCTCCAGCACCATAATTCAAAAGCATCAATTCTTTGGTGATCAGCCTTCTTTATGGTCCAGCTCTCACTTACAACAGAGACTGTTGTAGCTTTAAGAAATATGGTTCATTCACCTACAGTATTTACACCTTCAGTCTGCATCTAGGGAGTCCAGATCTTACAGCACGGTCATTTCAAGAGGGGTTTGTCCCCCACAGCAGGGCAGCTCCGGAGTCTAAGGCATCTCTCCCATCTCTTCAACCACTCTGCCCAAGATGGATGATGATGATTGATTATTATTTATTGTTTATACCCCGCCCATCTGGCTGAGTTTCCCCAGCCACTCTGGGCGGCTCCCAATCGAGTGTTAAAAACAATACAGCATTAAATATTAAAAGCTTCCCTAAACAGGGCTGCCTTCAGATGTCTTTTAAAGATAAGATAGCTGCTTATTTCCTTCACATCTGAAGGGAGGGCATTCCACAGGATGGGCGCCACTACCGAGAAGGCTCTCTGCCTGGTTCCCTGTAGCTTTGCTTCTCACAATGAGTGAACCACCAGAAGGCCCTCGGTGCTGGATCTCAGTGTCCGGGCTGAACAATGGGGGTCTTTCTTTCTCCTCCTCCTCCTTCCCAGAACACCTTACTAAAAGACTCCCTTTTCCCATCATCTCACACCCAGCTACCCTGACACCATCTGCCTCCCCAGGCCAAAGGACCCCTTTTGTCGTGTTAATGGATTTGCTCTTTGCTAGGCCAGCCAGGCTGCTTTGCATAAGCCAGCCCAGGGATTCCTTGTCTGGGCACAGTTCTGCAGCATGTACTTTCACCCATATCCCAATTAATCAATTGATTAATCACAATCTAGGTTTTAGGTGGGTCCCCCCCCAAAAAAAATACTATAACGCCATGTTTACTCAGGAATAAGTCCCACCATGTTCAATACAGTGGTACCTCGGGTTACATATGCTTCAGGTTACAGACGCTTCAGGTTACAGACTCCGCTAACCTAGAAATACTACCTCAAGTTAAGAACTTTACCTCAGGATGAGAACAGAAATCATGCGGCAGTGGCGGCAGCAGGAGGCCCCGTTAGCTAAAGTGGTGCTTCAGGTTAAGAACAGTTTCAGGTTAAGAACGGACCTCCGGAACGAATGAAGAACGTAAGCAGAGGTACCACTGTACAGGATTCAATTCAAGGCATAGGGAACACATTTCTGTATGAAGGGTGTGCCAGCTGCCTTGAATGGTGTGGCCACTCCTCAAAAATACTCACCCTGGTGGCATTTAGCAAACACTGTCCTGTTGCAAATGCCCCTCCCCCCGGGGCAAGGTGCCTGAGAGGGCTGGGTGACACAGCTGCAGGCATTCCTGGAGGAAGCTAACTGGGCGAGGCTGGGACATGAAGAGCACCCTCCATGACCCCCCCTGCTGGCCCCCCTCAATGTGTTGGGGGGAGTCAGCCCCCTGAGCCTCAGGGTCCCTTTCAACTCTGTGATTCTAAGATTCTCTGATTCTACCCATGGTACTCAAAAAGAGGAGGTTGGATAAGACAGCATCTAACTCTGTGTGTTTTTCTCCGGCCAGTCTGTTCTTGTAAGGCGCATGCGTGTCCATCTGGTTGGAAAGCCTACGAGCAGAAATGCTACTACTTTTCAGATGTGGAAAAGAACTGGACCCTCAGCCAGAGCTTCTGTGCTTCACAGAAGGCCTCCTTGGCTGTGTTGGAAAGCGAGGATGAAATGGTGAGAAATGCCAGTATTTTGGCTGCTGAACATGAATGTCCTTTGCGATAGTGATAAAGATGCTTAGCCATTAGGCGCTTTGATGGACTTTATAAGAAAGTCTTTACCGGGCATAGGCAAACCCGGCCCTCCAGATGTTTTGGGACTACAACTCCCATGATCCCTAGCTAACAGGACCAGCAGTCAGGGATGATGGGAATTGTAGTCCCCAAAACGTCTAGAGGGCCGAGTTTGCCTATGCCTGGTCTTTATTATAATATAAAGCCTCTTAGAATTTTACCCGCAAAACCCGAATACATCATACAGATATTGGCAAAAGAGGTTTGCAATGCAATCCTAGCCATGCTTATGCATAAGTAAGTCCTATTGAATTAAGTGGGGCTTTCTGCCAGGTAATAAAACTATGTTTGAAAAGCTAAGTTTCAAAGTGGATTGGGACCATGTGTTGAGGTTTCTGCATTTCGGACTAGGTGGCCCTTGGGCTCCCTTCCAGCTCTACGACTCTATGATGCATTACCCACATTATGTATGTCTTTGAAATACTGTTACAAGGTAAGTAAGGTTAGGATTGCACCTTAAGTTTTATTATTTCTTAAATGGAGATCCTCCAGTCCTAGCCCAAAGAAGGCTGCAGTAGATGGCAGGTCACAGCTGGTAACCTATTTAAGAAGGTAGGGGTTCACTCATTTATTTGAATGCATAATAATAATAATAATAATAATAATAATAATAATAATAATAATAATTTATTTATACCCCACCCATCTGGATGGGCTTCCCCAGCCACTTCCAACAAAATATTAAAATACAGTAATGCACCAAACATTAAAAGCTTCCCTAATTTGTTTGCCTGGCACCTTCATTATACACCTTTAGCCACCAGGCAAAAACGTTCCTTTTTAACCAGGCCTTTGGTTGATCTGATTGACATCCTATGCCCTTTTTAAAATGTGTTTTTTGTGAGAGAGAGCTATTGGGTTGTTGTTTATATTTTTATTATGTATTTTGTGGTTTTTCATCTTGATACCTGAGACCCCTGGGTATAGGGCAGTATAGAAAATTAACAAACAAAGGGTGGTATATAAGTGTATTTTAATCCACAATGAAATAACCATGTGCAATATAAAAACAGAAAAATTATATAGAGTCCAAGATATAAATCTCATCGAAGTACTTGCATATGTTCAGCTGCTGCACGATTTGCCTGTGATTCTAGCAACTCACATCCCTTAACATTCATTTATTCTGATCATTAAAGCACTTTGTGATGCGTCTAAAAGGCAAGAATTCCTTTTGGATCGATGTCAGCAGAGAGCCAGGACAGCCCTGGAAATGGCTCCATGGAAACAGCTCGGCGTAAGTCCTCTCTTTTCTCTTCTGTCCTTCAGTGGTGAGACCACAAAACAAGATTCATCCCCCTTGGGTAGTTGCACAGTTTGTGACTGATGCCAGAAGAAGACTAATAGCCTTAGTCCCCCCAGCGGTTTTTAAAAACAAAACAAAAAAGCCACAACCCAATAATAATATTCAAGGGTATGATGCAAACTTTCGCTCAGATTTGCACCTGTAGCTGTGTCCTGTAGGCGCTCACAAAAAACAAGGTGGGGTTAAGTATGTTTCCGAGCACAATTCAAAGTGTTGGTGCTGACTTTTAAAGCCCTAAACTGCCTCGGTCCTGTATACCTGAAGGAGCGTCTCCACCCCCATCGTTCTGCCTGGACACTGAGATCCAGCGCCCAGGGCCTTCTGGCGGTTCCCTCATTGCAAGAAGTAAGGTTACAGGGAACCAGACAGAGGGCCTTCTCGGTAGTGGTGCCCACCCTGTGGAACACCCTCCCTTCAGATGTGAAGGAAATAAGTAGCTATCCTATCTTTAAAAGACATCTGAAGGCAGCCCTGTTCAGGGAAGTTTTTAATATTTAACGCTGTATTGTTTTTAATACTTGAATGGGAGCCGCCCAGAGTGGCTGGGGAAACTCAGCCAGATGGGTGGGGTAGAAATAATAAATTATTATATAATAATTATTATATAAGTCAGCACCCATAAGCAGATCAGCTGAGCAATATTCAGTAGGCTAGGCAGAATCCATTCTGTTATCCACCAGGCACTAATGTCTCTGTGCTATCTCTGTTCTTTGTGGGAACTTGGTCTATAAATAAGGGGGCTTTCAGCACCCTGGACAGGTCACTGGGAGCTGATTCTACATCCCACCTGGACTACCCCTCCTAGGCTCCCTTCAGCTAAACGCAAAGGCTTAAAGCAGCAACCCTCTGGCCATGGCCTCTCCATCTAATCTTGCTTATGCTGTAGAGAAGGAGCTGAGAACTTCAAACACCTGACTACAGTTCTTTTGGGGAAATGCTATAGTTCCTTTGGGGAATCCAGCTAAGAGGCTGCTGTTTCTGGTGGGACAAGTTTGCCTTGTTTTGGACTCCAGTACTACCAATGTACATAACTGTTATGTGCAAGTGATGGTAAGCCATCTTAGCAGATCAGTGTGTTGGCCAGGATCAGTTCCAGCATAACATTTTGCTTTGGTGTAATTACTTTCTGATGTAAAGCTATGAGAGTGTGAAGGGGTGAGCTCCCATTGCTCGGTCCCTGCTCCTGCCAACCTGGCAGTTCGAAAGCACGTCAAAGGGCAAGTAGATCAATAGGTACCGCAGCGGCGTAGCGTGGGTTGTCAGCACCCGGGGCAAGGCAGGTAATTTGCGCCCCCTAACCCGGGGCAAGGCAAGTAATTTGCGCCCCCTAACCCGGGACAAGGCAAGTAATTTGCACCCCCTAACCCCTAACCTGCCGCCGCTGCCAGCTTCTTCTTGCTGCTGCCTGGGCTGGGCTGGTGTGGTTCTCTCCCGCGCTCAGCGCTGCGCTGGGTGGCCGCTGCACTGTCCCTCCCCCAGATAGTCCCTCGCTCTCTCTCCGCACCGCATGCCTGGCACCCACCCCCTCCACAGTGGGCGACGACCCAGCGGCTCGGATCGGATTCGCACAGCCAGCACTGCAGTGAGAGAGAGTGAGTGAGCCAGGTAGGGGCAGAGAGCTGTGAGTGCGAGCGCCCCCCCAGATGTTGCGCCAAGTGTGGCCGGGCCCCCCTGCACCCCCCACGCTGCGCCACTGAGGTACCGCTCTGGTGGGAAGGTAAATGGCGTTTCCGTGCACTGCTCTGGTTCGCCAGAAGCAGCTTAGTCATGCTGATCACATGACCCAGAAGCTGTATGCTGGCTCCCTCGGCCTATAGAGCGAGATGAGCACCGCAACCCCAGAGTTGTCCGCGACTGGACCTAACAGTCAGGGGTACCTTTACCTTACATTTCTAGGGAAAATCAGCAGGCAATCTAGATGCTCAAGGATTCTCCCTGCCCATTTCTCTCCTCCCTGAAGGTTCACGGCTTACCAATCTAGAGGAAATCTCCCTGTTAGTAACTGTGTTCTCAGAAGTTTTCTATTTACTGCTGTCAGGGAAATACCAACTCTTGCATAACTCTTGCTTGTCTTGAAGGTTGGATGTCAGTGGAAATGGAGGAAACTGCCCCTCTCTGCATGACGAACCCAAACCCAACTTCTTAAGATGCAGCAATGAACACCACTTCATCTGCGCCAAAACTATGTAAGAGGCTGGAGCAGTGCCTGGGGTGAACCACACAGAGTGATATTTATATAAACTATTTTCTGATTCATATTCTATAGCCTTTTAAATGTGTTTTCGTTTTTACATTCAGCCCTGTTCTTAAGGGTTCGGGGCCTTACGGAAAGAAAACAGCAGGCGCATCTCAAGCTGTTCTGAGGTGATGAGCTAGTAGTGCCTGTAGTTGCAGCTGCTTCCTGACTCAACTTGCCCATTGAGCAAGTTCTGACCTTTCAACAGTCATATGCAGCAGGGGGTGAAACCTGCAGTTCCCAGAATTGCTATCCTGCACTTGCTAGAACAACTCGCATCTGAACCAGTGGCAAGCCTTCTGTGGAACAGAGGAACTAGCTTAGTCCCCCGTGTTTCTGGTAAAATTAGACACACAAACATCTGTGCTTCATTTCCAGAAGAAACCCTTCCTTCTCCCTTCACCTTCTTGCTTCTCCCCTCCTCCCTCCTTCGACCTTACTTTCCGGAGCCTCTTCCTCAGCCCGCTCTAGCCAAGTCGGAGGGGCTGCGCTCCTTGCACGGCAGATCCAAGGGTGCGTCCTCCTGGTGGCCTAGAGTAGCGGGCGCATACTCAGACGCAGAGGGAAGCGGCTCCTTCAACTGAGTTCCTCTACCACCGGTGCTATTATTCTGCCCTCTACGTAAAGGCACAGAGGCGAGGAATGCTCTTTAGCAGGCTTCCTCAAACTCGGCCCTCCATGTGTTTTTGAGACTACAATTCCCATCATCTCTGACCACTGGTCCTTCTAGCTAGGGATCATGGGAGTTGTAGGCCAAAAACACCTGGAGGGCTGAGTTTGAGGAAGGCTGCTCTTTAGCATGGAAAGGGACTTGGTTGAAGGAGCCGCTTCCTTCTGCGTCTGAGTATGCGCCCACTACTCTGCGCCACCAGGAGGACCCACCCTCGGATCTGCAGCGCAAGGCGCGCAGCCCCTCCGACTTGGCTAGAGCGGGCTGAGGAAGAGAACAGAAATTGCGCGGCGGCAGATCATGCGGCAGGGCTTGCCGATCAGAAGGTTGGCGGTTCAGCTCCCCGTGGCAGGGTGTGCTCCCGTTGCTCGGTCCCTGCTCCTGCCAACCTAGCAGTTTGGAAGCACCTCAAAGTGCAAGTAGATAAATAGGTACCGCTCCGGCGGGAAGGTAAACGGCGTTTCCATGCGCTGCTCTGGTTCACCAGAAACGGCTTAGTCATGCTGGCCACATGACCCAGAAGCTCCCTCGGCCAGTAAAGTGAGATGAGCACCGCAACCCCAGAGTCGGTCATGACTGGACCTAATGGTCAGGGGTCCCTTTACCTTTACTGTTGTCCATAGAATAGGATGGTGAAAGTTGATGCCTCTGAACATGTGCAGAGTGTGGCACCCTCCCAAGTACACTAGTGGCCAAAATTGTGGAAACCTTTTGGGGAAAGTGTATTTCCACGTTTTTTGGAGTAATACCATAAATTACATATCAATGGAAAGATAATTTAATGAAGAATGTAATGCAACAAAGTTGGTTCAATTATCTGTATTCTATCAAAAGTTATAGCCAAATAACCAGAAAAAGGAGTGTTTATAGAGAGGCAATCAAGTGCCATCTTGTTTTGGCAATGATGGCTCATAACACCACTTTTTCTTTCTTTTTCTTTTTAGTAATACCATAAAATTATACATCAATGGAAAGATAACTGAACCATCAAACCTCGGAAATACACTTTCCCCAAAAGTTTTCCACAATTTTGGCCACTAGTGTAACTTCTGCCTGCTCAAGGCCATTCTAGAGTTAGGGGATAGGAGGGTCTAGGAGTGGGGGATTCCCATGTGTAGGATATCCGTGTGTGTGTGTGCTTTAAACAAATCAAGTGATTAAGTGCTGGGAAGGTGTGGTCGCTCTGTTCTAATACTTTCCCCTGCCAAATATTGGATGCATTGGATGGTGTAAAAGCATCTCCACTGAACGCCGACTATTGGGCGGATCCTGCAACTATTCTAAAAAAAATGCTGGCTATTGGCTACGGTGTAGTTTGCCAAGGCAACTAGCCCTAACTGTTCCCCTACAAAAAAAAAAAAATGTCGCTGGTCTAAACAAAATAAAGATGACTGGGAGTTTCACACACAACCTTGCTGTTATTTTTTGTTGTTACCTCACACTTCCCATCTCAAAAGAGACGCTCAAGATGGCCACTGTAGTGGGACATTTGCAGGCCTTTGGTTCTCAGGAGAACTATGGCTTGTTCTCTCTCATTAGGACAACAACTCAGACATTGTATATACCGGGGTAGCCAACATGGTGCCCTTAAAATGACATGGACTACAGCACCCCATTGGCGGGGGTGACTGGAGTTGTCAGGTTGGCTTCCCATATGTGCATGTTGGCTACACTATGTTGGCATGCACAGCAATTACCCCACTATCTTCCCTGGTGTTCCAGGCTCTTGTATGTTTCTTATTTCTCAGGTAATTTATTAAACTGGTTTTTTTAAAAAACATCGCATGAGTCACAAAATTCAGCCACCAAAAGTATCCCTGGACTCTTCAGTTCTCAAAAACAGCAGGATATTGGTTCTCACCTGGTCTAAATGATGAGGTACCTTAAGCCAGTTTCCTCAGATCTGATGGGGAGGCCTTTCTCTATCTCCCACCTTGGAATGGGTGAATCAGTCAATGTATGTTTCTCTTACTTTCCCATTTTGTCCACTTTAGTTATCCACATTTTCGTCTCAATTTGTGATATTATTATTATTAGTGTCGTAGTTAAGAGTGCTAGACTCGTAATCTGGTGAACCAGGTTCGCGTCTCCTCCACATGCAGCTGCTGGGTGACCTTGGGCTAGTCACACTTCTCTGAAGTCTCTCAGCCCCACTCACCTCACAGAGTGTTTGTTGTGGGGAGGAAGGGAAAGAAGAATGTTAGCTGCTTTGAGACTCCTTCAGGTAGTGATAAAGCAGGATATCAAGTCCAAACTCCTCCTCCTCTTCTTCTTCTTCTTCTTCTTCATTATTATTATTATTATTATTATTATTATTATTATTATTATTATTTTATAAACTCCTCATGGAAATGCATCAGCATTGTAGTGGGAATGTCTCATAATATATGCAGTTGAATGCAAATTTCCCCTAATGTATACATTTTTGTAAGGCAAATGTAGCAGACAGAAAGGGTGGGATGCAAATGAGCAGAATCCACTCCTGGTGCCTGTTCAATGTGGGCTGGCTTGCCTGCTTTCTTGCAGGCTGCAGGAAACTGAGCAGACTCACCTACGTAAATGCTCAGCTATGCTAAAGGCATCCACACTTCTCCTTTTTACTTTCATGACATCATGTATGGCCCTCATATTCAGCAGCAAGGATTTTGTAATGTCATTGCAAAATGGCTGTGTGCTTTTGAAAGAGGGGTGGGAAGCTGAATATTTGTGAGGGAAGGAACTGATGCATGGGAAACAAAGGCTGGTGCTGTACACACACACACAAACACACACACGCACACACAAACACACACACACACACACACACACACACACTGTCATGTAATTCTACTCAATATTGATCCAGAGCAGAACTCTGACATATAGTTAGTAGAGTAAAAAGTTAAACACGTTGCAGAATTCCCAAAAAGTAGACCAGAGGCAATTAATATTTCATCCAGCAGAGCTTTACTGAAGGCAAATGAGCATAATGGTCACATTCAGGATTGGCACAGTTCATAAGTCTAGTTGCAACAGACTTAACTTAAACTTACAATAACTTATAATAAGTCTAAACCTTAACACTATAGCATGCTATGTACAGAACACCACACCAGAAGAGAGATGGAAAGAGGAAATAAAACCCAGGCCTCCTTCTAGCATGACTTTGATAGCATGACCTTGACAGAAGAGATAACAAAACCAGTTTAAGCCAGTTGTAGTTAGCTTCTCTGAAGGAATATCCCAAACATCATGAGCCAGTGTGGTGTAGTGGTTAAGAGCGGTAGACTCGTAATCTGGTGAACCAGGTTCGCGTCTCTGCTCCTCCACATGCAGCTGCTGGGTGACTTTGGGCTAGTCACACTTAGAATCATAGAATCATAGAGTTGAAAGAGACCACAAGGGCCATCGAGTCCAACCCCCTGCTAAGCAGGAAACACCATCAGAGCACTCCTGACATATGGTTGTCAAGCCTCTGCTTAAAGACTTCCAAAGTAGGAGACTCCACCACACTCCTTGGCAGCAAATTCCACTGTCGAACAGCTCTTACTCTCAGGAAGTTCTTCCTAATGTTTAGGTGGAATCTTCTTTCTTGTAGTTTGGATCCATTGCTCCGTGTCCGCTTCCCTGGAGCAGCAGAAAACAACCTTTCTCCCTCCTCCATGTGACATCCTTTTATATATTTGAACATGGCTATCATATCACCCCTTAACCTCCTCTTCTCCAGGCTAAACATGCCCAGCTCCCTTAGCCGTTCCTCATAAGGCATCGTTTCCAGGCCTTTGACCATTTTGGTTGCCCTCCTCTGGACACGTTCCAGTTTGTCAGTGTCCTTCTTGAACTGTGGTGCCCAGAACTGGACACAGTACTCCAGGTGAGGTCTGACCAGAGCAGAATACAGTGTCACTATTACTTCCCTTGATCTAGATGCTATACTCCTATTGATGCAGCCCAGAATTGCATTGGCCTTTTTAGCTGCCGTGTCACACTGTTGGCTCATGTCAAGTTTGTGGTCAACCAAGACTCCTAGATCCTTTTCACATGTACTGCTCTCAAGCCAGGTGTCACCCATCTTGTATTTGTGCCTCTCATTTTTTTTGCCCAAGTGCAATACTTTACATTTCTCCCTGTTAAAATTCATCTTGTTTGTTTTGGCCCAGTTCTCTAATCTGTCAAGGTCGTTTTGAAGTGTGATCCTGTCCTCTGGGGTGTTAGCCACCCCTCCCAGTTTGGTGTCATCTGCAAATTTGATCAGGATGCCCTTGAGTCCATCATCCAAGTCGTTGATAAAGATGTTGAATAAGACCGGGCCCAAGACAGAACCCTGTGGCACCCCACTAGTCACTCTTCTCCAGGATGAACAGGAACCATTGATGAGCACCCTTTGGGTTCTCTGAAGTCTCTCAGCCTCACTCACCTCACAGAGTGTACGTTGTGGGGGAGGAAGGGAAAGGAGATTGTTAGCCACTTTGACACACCTTAAGGGAGTGATAAAGTGGGATATCAAATCCAAACTCTTCTTCTGCTGCTTGTTTCTTTCACACAGAGAAGCTTCCAGAACCCTCTTGAATCAATTAGAATAGGAAAGATCGCTACGCATCAGATCAATACTTTCTGTACTAAGAAATGCAAACTGAAACAA